>NW_004444096.1:3561890-3775477 GCF_000243295.1 Trichechus manatus latirostris | reverse complement strand
GCTTGTGATAGGGAACCCAAGGTTGAGTAAGGGTATTGTTGATGTGTTGTGAGATTGTTAACCATTGTCATAGGGCAACATTTGTAGTATCTGTTAAATGAGAAACTATTTTGTTCTGTAAGCCTTCATCCTAAGTGAGAATAACAGCACAATTGGAAGAGCGTAGTCAATGTCACTGAACTGTGTAGAAATTTTTGAAATGGTGTATCTTTGGCTATGTGTATTTTCAAGAAAAAAAAAGGTTGAGAAGTTAGAGGGTTGACATGTTGTGGGGCTGTTAACCAATGTCATAAAACAACATGTGTACTACTGTTTCATGAGGAACTATTTGTTCTGTAAGCCTTCACCTTAAGTACAATAAAAAAAAAAATAGCAATGTAAGTGCAAGATTCAGAAATTTTTAATATTTTCAGCGCAATGGAAAATTTCTTGTGTCCACTTGAATTGCTTCTAGGATTAAAGCAACACCTGGCATAGCTACCTCATGGTCATTAAAAACAAAACAAAACAAACTTGTTGCCGTTGAATCGATTCTGACTCATAGTGACACTACAGGACCGAGCAGAACTGCCCCATAGAGTTTCCAAGGAGCACCTGGTGGATTCGAACTGCCGACCTTTTGGTTAGCAGCTGTAGCTCTTAACCACTGCACCACGAGGGTTTCCCATGGCCATTGGATACCTGCCAAAAATGGAACTATTGTGTAGAAAACCCTAGTCCAGGATTTTCCATGTGCTATGTTGTTCATGGGAGATTTCAGAAACATCTTTACATAAAGCCTAGACTAGAAGATTTTATAGCTTCAACACCATGAATTATTTGAATGTAAAGATGAAAGAAGTTCCAGCACAAAGTGTAAGAAAAGCAGGCAAAACGAGGCCAGATTACCCTGAAAATACACAGCGGCATAACAGGAAGCAGGGCCTTGCTCACTTTGTGTAACGAATCCTAGAGACCAGAGAAGTCCCAGATGTTGCTGCCAGATCATTCTCCCATCTGGAAATGTCTTTGTCCTGGGCCCAATAGGTCTGTCCATTTCCACTTTTGCCTTCCCTTTTATGCACCATCACTTAGCCACATGGCCCTACTTGCTAATCCCTTATCCCTCTCTTTCTTCTCCAATGAACTCTACCACAAAATGGTCTGACTTAAAGGGGCAAAGGATTTTCAAGATTGTAACCCTCCTGTGCCACAACTGGGAGGCCTGGCATGCAACCGCCTCCCCTTGCCTCCCATCACTGTGGTGAGAAATTCTACCAATCCTTCAAGACATATTCAGATAAGACTTCCTCCATGAAGCTGCCCTGATTCCTTCTCTCCCTTCCCTCCATCCTGAACTCCTTCCTTTGGATTCTGTGGGGTGCAGAATTAACTTTACCCAAACAATGGGCTTTCATCCCTACTTCCTGAATCCATGGGAGAGAACACAAAAGCTCTGTGTTTAGGACCCTCCCAGACCTCACCTTATGAGACTTCTTTTGGCTCCATGTAACCTTTTAAAAATGCAACTGTAATAGTAAGAATAGCGCTCCCCAAGCTCTGTGGGTCATTCTAGTGAATTATCAAACCTGAGGAATTGGTGGGAACCCCTGCATTTGTAGGCAGTGGGTCAGAAGTGCAGGTGGCCTGGGAACCCCCAAGCTTGTAGCTGGTGTCTGAAGTGAGAGCAGTCTGTGCCCTTAACCTGTGAAATCTGACCTCACTCTGGGTAGTTCGGGCTGGATTTGCATCTGTTGACTCCCACTGCATCTTGATCTATACATCTTGGTGAATTATCATCAGTCTCTCTTCCCCTGGAATGTAAGCTCCTTGGGGGATGCCTAGGTAGAACTCGTATTTGTATTCTCAATTGCACCTTTGCACCTGGCACAATAAATATTTGTTTAAAGGATGCGTAGTAAATGCTTGCATGTATGGATGAATCTGAGCCTCTGGGAGGGATGACAGGGCCGGAGTGTTCAAACATAATACTAGAAACACAATTAAGCCAACCATGGCTGCCACTGTGGTTGGATGGGAACCTATAAAAAGACCCTACCCAACAACCAGAAAACAACCTTTCCCACTGGGACCCGAAATGTGATCATTTAGCAAACGATGCTTCGTGTTAACTCTGTGATTCCTGATTTAGAAAAAGGGTACGGCCTCCTTCAGGAAGCCTGAGTACCTTGTTGGGGACAATCTACTGCAAGTGAGGGTAGGAGACACTGGGAGAGGTGGGCGTCTATGTTAGCATCTTCTCCGAGGATGGACTCAGATGCGAACCATGTTTTCGTTTCCAAACGCGTTCTTCAGTTGCTTACTTTGTCCATATGCAGAAATCCCCGGATCAGAAAGTGCCAGTCATGCTTGCCTCTCATCCCTGTCCCATTTCATTTTTCTGTGATTTCTTTATAGACATAAGGCTGCTTGTTCATCGTCGTTCAATACAGCAACATTTCTGTATCTTTATGTTGCTAACAAATCCTGTTACAACCATTTCAGGCTGGATGCTAAAATGGTGTTCAGATGGTAAAGCTGGACTTAATAATTCAGTGAGATTTAATAACAGACAATTTATGTCAATTTCCCGATAATACAAGTCAGTTCCAATATATCCTATAAGGGACTTCCAGAAGGCCATGACATGAGGTGTCAAGAACATTTTCCTGGAGCTTTGAGAAGACTGTGAAGGCGCGCCAAGTTTGGTACTGTGCCTTCCATTACCATAGCCTGCATTCTTTTCTGCTCCTGGAGCTTTTTTTGTAATCTCAGCTGCACAAGATAAAATCTCAGTGGAGGACTGGTTCATTATAAGAAATGAGGGGTGCTAGTCTGCAGATCTTCCTTCCCTGTTAGTCCTCAGGGACCAACAGTAAGCACTGTGCATTCAAACGGTGAAACCTGTGGGGTGTTTCCTTACGAGCTCAACATACACGGCACATCCAGAGAACTGAGTACAGGAGCAGGGGGCCCCCACTGCCTCGCCTGTGCACATCTGTCTTCCTGGTCTAGTCCTAGGGGTACACCTGATATAGGTAACCTCCTCTGATGTGGAAAGTGCAAGTGTATGCAATGCAATTCGTTTATTTATTTTTTTTAAGGAGGAAGCCTTTGTTGGGTCACATGCCACACCAACACAACCAATTTTCAATTATTCGATTTTGAACTATTCACTGTGATCTTTGAGAAGCTCACAGGTCACTAGACGGCTTTATTTTTGGTGTCTTTGTTACTGTCCCTCCTGGGGGACAGTAACAGCAGTTAATAATGGGGAAATATTGGTTCTTGGTTAATCTTTACAAACAATATTTTTCAAAAAAGAACATGCTTGGAATTCAATGTGAACCAATCAATTAATTGCTGTGTTTATTCTGAAGCTTTATTTTGGAGTCCTAGAACACAAAAAACATGTTTAATGTTTACAACAAATATAAGAAATCGAGATGTTTTTATTTCTATTATTTTAGAGTAAAATTGTAGATAATGTTCCAAACCATCATCAAAAATGCAGACCAAACTTCTCTGTATATAAACTGTACATAAAAACAAGGCACTATACATTTTTGGGGCAATATTAAGGTAGAAAGGTTGATTCCCATAGATTCTTCAGAATCTATGTCATTAAGTACAAATTCTTCGTTCATGTTAGCACCGGAAGCAGTACTCAGAACAAGTCATCCTTAATGCTGAAGGAAATGTTTCCAAATGTGTATAAAGATACATATTGGTGGCAGAGCTAATTCAACAGAAGCAACTCCATCTACCTTTTAATATTATTTTGACACCAAAAAAAGAAAAAAAAATCTTCAAAGTGAATGAATACATAGTGCTTTGTTAAATACATACTTGATTTATATGGTGTTTATATAAATATATATATATATATTTTAGAATCCACAAACTATCAAAATAACACTTTATAAAGAGATCTGCTTCCAAAAAAAGAAAAGGCGGCAGCCAGCTGACGAGAGAGGACAGCGTGGCAGCATCTGCCGAGGAACCACTGTTGAAGGGCACGCAGAAGAGACCTGTATTAACGTTACCTGCTGAATCGGGGAAGGAACGTTTCCAATGAGTTCTCTTACACATTTACAAAATACACAACTCCAGGACAAGCAGTACAGCTAATCACTCCAGGTTTTGAACACTTGGATTAAAAATGTTGTTTCTGTTTTTTTAGAAATACCAGTCCAAAACAATCTCTGATTTGCTGGTCCAACGGTATCAGAAGTGACAGCCGAGACCCGTTCCTCCAGCACACTCTGCCGACGGCGGCACCGGTGCTCAGAACAGCCCTTTGGTTTTCTTCAGGTTCACCTGCTTCCAGGAGGGCAGCGCGTTGTACTCGTCTCGAGTCATGTCGAGTGCAAACTGGGGAATTGGGAGAAAACGCCAGCGGGTGAGCAAAAGGACTTCGGGACTAAGCGTGCTGTTTAACTGCTATCCCACCGGGAGAAACACCTACCTCAAAGTCTTCATCGGTCAGGTAAATTTCAAGCTTTAGCGGATCGACTCCCTCGGGTAGTGGCCTGGCTAGGAGATCGGCCAGGGGATAAATAGTCTTACACAGCTTGGCTAAGACGTCTTCCACAAGGGTGATCTGGTTAGAAACTTCTGTATCCTGGAGAGGAGGAGGGAGCAGAGAGAACGTCATATCTCACACGTGAGTATGTCTTATCAAGTGTTCGGGAATACGTGCTGTGTGAGCTGCCGCTGAGATGGCCCCAACCCACGGCGGCCCTATGCACAGTGGGACGAAATGCTACATGCACCGTCCTCATCATTGGCTGGGGACTGTTGTGACCCACAGGGTTTTCATCGGCTGATTTCCAGAAGCAGATCACCAAGCCTTTCTTCCTGGTCCGTCTTAGTCTGGAAGCTCTGCTGAAACCCGTTCAGCATCACAGCAACACTCACTGGGTGGTGGCCGCGCAGGAGCTGCACTGGCCAGGAACTGAACCCAAGTCTCCCGCACGGAAGGTGAGAATTCTACCACTAAGCTACAGATGTAAATACGTAACTGCATCCAATCCACAACCGAGCCTAGAGGGGCAGTGACTAAGATCTTCATTTCTCTAAGAAAGAAACGAAGGCTCTGAAATTTAAATGAGTTGTCCAAAGCCCTGCAGGTCTCCCACTTTCTGTTTTCCTCTGCCACCGCCAAGATTAAAGTAACTCCTGTTCCCAGGGGTGCCTCAGAAAAAAAGTTCAGAGACCATCACATGTGTTAATTATAACATAAGAATATTTAATATGAAGTTAAATGCCAAAATATCCAAATAATGGAATTTGTTCTAAAGCTTGTGAGAAATCCTGTGGCGGTCAGTGGTGGAATTTTTGTTCTCCATGCGGGAGACTCAGGATCGGCTTCCAGCTAGTGCATCTCATGGGCGGCCACCACCCGTCTGTCAATGGGGGCTTGCGTGTTGCTATGATGCTGAACAGGTTTCAGCAGAGCTTCCAGACTAAGAGGGACTAGGAAGAAAGTGTTGGTGATTTGGAAGAAAGTCTTGATGAAAACCCTACGGATCACAATGGCCTGACCTGTAAGCAGTCATGGAGACGGTTCAGGAGCGGGTAACGCTTTGTTCTATCGTGCATGGGATCGCCGTGATGGAGGCCGACTTGATGATAGTTAGCAGCATGACAGTATTCTGGGGCTGAGTGAAGATTTTTTTTTAAACCTCTGGGTGCATTTAATCTGGAATAGGTAATTCTGGGTAAAGTATCTTCCCGCGTTAAATTTGGGACCCCAGACTAGCTGACCTTTGGGTGGGTGGGTGGGTTGTTACCAAGTTCAACCACATATGGTACAAACTGGAGGTACAGAGGCTGGGCTGTGGAGAGCCTGCCTGCGTCTGAGTCCTGGCTCTTCCATTCTGAGACTCTGGCAAGGCGTTCCGTGCTTCTGTGCCTAAGTGCCTTCACTGAGGATACTGAGAAGACAAATCTTAAAGGACTGTGTAAAATTATATGAGAAAATAAACGTAAATTAAAGCGCCTGAAGCAGTGCCTGGCGCAGAGCGGGCACTCAGTGACTGTCGTTATGGTGGTGATTGACTGGAGTGGAAGCCAGGCCGTCCTCCGGCTGAAAGCCCTCACGGCCCGCACCAGACAGTACAGAGCCTCCTCCAGAGAAAACCCAAACCCTTTGCCGTCGAGTCGATTCCGACTCATAGTGTCCCTACAGGACAGGGCAGAACTGTCCCACGGGGTTTCCAAAGCTATCATCTTTACGGAAGCGGACTGCCACGTCTTCCTCCCGTGCAGCAGCTGATGGGTCCCAACTGCTGACCTTTTGGTTGGCAGCCAAGCACCACCAGGGCCCCTTACAGACTTCAAATTATCTACAGGGGATACAGAAAAATGCAAACGAGGCAGTGACAACGTTTGTAACTCCTACAACGTGTAGGTTTTGTTGATCACATATTTATCGTGAACAAAACCACGTTGCCGTGACGGTGTCAGAGATCAGGCCTGCAGCCGGCCGCTCCCCATGTGGTCACGTCCACTTGGCTACAGAGCAACACGCTAGGATGAGCAGCACTGTCTGCACGGTTCAACAGGCTCTGCTTATTGTTACGAAGCCTTGAACTTTCTTTTTCATAAATTGAAAATTATTAAAGACCTCCCTTAAGATACACTTATCACATTTTCCTCACAAACAAAATCCAAACCAAATAAACCTATCCCCCACCAAAACAACAACAAAAACCTCGGCGTGGCTACTGTTAGCAATGTTAACTCAAAAATGAAGAAATCCTACATGGCTAAAGTAAGCTTCCTCTTTCTGTATAGCTGGGAAGTAGGATATTCTGGTTAATCACAGACTTTGGTAAATTAAGATGACGATAAGTGCCTCGTGTGGTAACACCAGGTGGTCTCATAAAAGACAAGATTAATAAAATACCGAGCAATGCGTTATCACGAGTGATTCACAATACGTTCCCTCATTTCATTATTAGGACGCATTAATTCATCACAGGTTACTCTGCCTCCTCTACATAAGGTGAATGTTGGAAAGGTGACGATTTTCTTGTGCCTTACACGGGCCTTGAGAAACAAGTCATGTCAAGGAACAGGTTTTCAGTTAACAGAACATAGAGATTCTAGCGTCTATTTATGCATCTTCTTCAGAGTCATTAAACGCACCTTTGCTTTTACATTTTTCAATTTGAGCACCTTATATAGAAAATTACCCAGAGTGTTCACCTGATTTCCTCTTAGGCTCTTCCTCTTCCTAAGCTAATTCTAGGCAGACTTGCTTGTTAACATGTTGTAAAAGAAAAAAAAAAAAAAGCAATTGGATTGCCAAGCCTCTACCACACGGGCCTGGGAGGGCAGGAAAGATACTCACCATTTCTGTGATTTCAGCAATGTCCTCTCTGTGCTCCCAGCTGGGAAACATATTAGTAAACGTCAGGGGTTCCAGACCAGCGTGGATAAGGTAGGACTTGGGGGGTGGCTTCTTGATGTTTTTTCCTGTATGGTCACAAAATACAAAGGTGAGTAGAGCCAGGGTGGGCCCAAACACCTTGTCTTTCTCTGATTTCCCTTTAAATCTTTTTGTCATTGTTTGGAGGAACTCTTGAATAGACACATAAAGTTATGCATGAGTAGTTTACAACAAAACATGGGTGATTTTTATATAAAATATTAATTTCATACAAAGTACAATAAAAAACCCGTTCCCATCAAGTCAATTTTAACTCATAGCTACTCCATATGCATGAACCATGCTCCATGCCGTTGCTGTGTGCTGTTGAGTCGATTCCAACTCATAGCCACCCTCTAGGACAGAGTACAACTGTCCCATGGGGTTTCCGAGGCTGCAAGCTTAGTGGCTGGTGGGTTTCAACTGCCGACTTGTTGGTTAGCAGCCAAGTGCTTAACCATTACACAACCACAATTTTCAATGGCTGATTTTTCAGAAGTGAATCATCAGGCCCTTCTTTCAAGGTGACGCTGGGTGAACTCAAACCTCCAATCTTTTGGTTAGCAGCCAAGCACGCTGACCAGGGACAGGGACACTTGATCAACCTCACTTTATACTGTCTGCACCTAACAAAATGCTTCTAGAAACGTGGAGGGGAGAGCCTCTTGGTGTGGCTTTTGGGGGCGATGTTTTCTTCCTCTTGCATCCCCCTGTGGAAGCATTCCTCTGATTTCCTAACTGGAGGGATAAGTTCAATACAAATTAGCGGAGGGACAGCATTTTCTAAGTCCACTTTACCATAAACATTTGGTGGAAAGTTTAATGAAAGTTATTTATTACTAAAGAGCTTTTCAAGAAGAGAATCTATGGTACATATTCAGTGATGTTAAATTCATCAACAAAGCCTTACTAAACTCCAGATAAGAAATTCATGACTGGCAGCTTCATTTTATCAAAAAGACGACATACTTCGGGTGGACGGTATAGTACAAAGCTGGGAATTTATTATGGATCTTCCCTTTTAGAGGGAATGCTAAAAATACTAAATAATAAAAAGGTTTACACTGGCGTTTCATCCAGCTTTGGGGTGTGTGTATTCCTCCGACGGTGTGCCCTGCATGGAGGTAACACGCCGTTGCGGAGGACTACCTGTCTCCCAGCACGATTAATCCTGGGTGCGAAAGGGTTTTAATCAGTTCAGGGCTCGCCACGACACAGCCTTTAACCTTGAGGCAAACAAGTGAGGTGGCCTCTCACAATATACAACAGAAAAACTAATTCTCATTCGTGCTGGCAGCCAAGAATCCACTAATCTCAACATTAACAAGCCTCAGAAAGTTAAAGGGAAAAACTTTGTTTCCTCGCTGTCTGCCAGTATTATTAACACTGGCTGACGCTCTCAGGAAGGGAAGAGGCCGCGGAAAGGAATGGTCTGGGACTCGGACCAAGTCTGCGGGAAACCATCTTGGAGCGTTAGCCTCTGGGTGGGGGCCTGGCAGCACAGTACGCCTGGGGTTGGCCTGGCGGGGGCCTGGCTCGTCTGCTGGCCCCCCCAGCCCACTTCCTGCTGCCGTGTCCACGGGGGCCCTGGGGCCTGGCTCTCCACTCACCCCTAGCCCATTTCCGGTCTACATGGGATCCTAGCTTGCGCGTTGCTGCAACCACACGGGGTTCTGGCTCGCCAGCTTGCCCCCAGCCCACTTCCAGTCCTACTCGGTATCTTAGCAGGCCCGTAGGCCACTTCAGTCCTACTCGCCCCCTTGCTCCAGCCCACTTCCGGTCCATGTCCTGGGTCGGCAGCTCCACCCTCACAGAGGGGCCTCACCTTTGCAGTACTGGAGCACTGTCTCCATGGCGCTCTTCCGGTCTGAGGCCCAGCGAATGCGGGCGGAACCGGTGATCTTGTTCTCAATGGGCCACCAGCCTTGCCAGAGGTACACCTCATGGTGATTGTCCACCAGGAACAGTGCTGAGAGGGTAAGGGCACAACCAGACGGTCAGCAGCTCCTTCGTGGCCCTTGCAGGCCCTTCCGCCCTCCCTTCCTTCTGACAAAGGCAGAAGTTAAATTCAAGGGCAAAGGGGCAAACTGAAGTCCCCCGTGATGCCTCAACCCTTTGCAAGTTAAACCAGGAAGAGCCTGTAGGTAGAGAAAGGCTTTACTTTTATTACTAAAGAGCTTTTCAGGAAGAGAATCTATTGTGCCATGCTCAGTGACATTAAAATAATCAAGGAAACCTTAAAAATTCCGATAAGAAATCAACGACGTGCATCTTCACTGTATTTAAAAGAATACAAATTTCAGGTGCGTGATATAGTAAAAAGCTGTGAATTTACTGTGTGTTATAGATTGAATTGTATCCCCTCTAAAATTATGACGAAGTCTTAACCCTTGTACCTGTAAATATGTATTTTCTGTTTGGAAATAGGGATTTTCTTTTGTTATGTTAATGAGGACATGGGAGAGTAGGGAGGGTCCTAACCCTAATCCCTTTTGAGCGGTATCTTATAAAAAGAGCAGAAGAGACAGATGCTCACAGAGGGAAGAGACCCTGGCAGGAACCATCCACAAGCCAAGAGATGCCAGGGAACCCCTGGGGCCACCGGCAGGGAAGGACCCTTCTCTAGAGCCAAGGCCCGATTTGGACTCGTAGCTCCAAGACCGTGAGACAATAAATTCCTGTTGGTTAAAGCCACCCACTCATGGCGTTAGGTTATGGCAGGCCTACCCAACTGAGACACTGTGGCGCTTCCTCTTTAGGGATAATACCAGACACAGTGAACCAGTAATACAAAGATTTGCTTCGGCTTTTTGACCAGTTTTAGGGAGACTTCGATGTCTCTGACGGTGGGGCAGCAATGATATGGGCATCTTTCTTCCGTCTCCACACCTCCCCTGCAGTTTCTTTTCCTCTTGCCCCAGCTCACCTATAGGCCAGCCACCCCCCTTCTGGAGACGGCTAGGGCTGTGATCTGAGTGGAACGAGCGGACATGTGTGCTTGTTAACACGGTTTACCCCCCGAGACCATATTGAAAACGGAGAGCGCACCCTGCTGGTCCTCCAGGTCACGCGTGTTCTCGCCCCTGGTTACGACTGCTGAGCAAATGATTCAAATCCCTGATTCTTTCTGGAGAGAAATGGGCTTTAAGCATCAAAATTGTTCTGCCTCTTCAGCTTCACTTTTTCTCCTCAAACTGTCAGCCTGACTCTTTTTCCATGAGTCCTTTCTTAGCATATCTTTCAAGATTCTGTGAAAACCACATACTCTCAGAGTCCAATGGCAGTTAATAATCCATGCTGAGCCACTGGCTGATGAGGGTGGTGGCCTTCTCTCTTTTTAAGGCACTTGCTCATGTTGCCCACAGTATGAGCTCTACCCCAGGCAAGCTTTGAAGGCGGGGACCTGGGCTGTTGGCGTAAGGGAAGGTTTCTGGCTACAGCTCCCGGCTCTTGCAATGTAAGAGGGTACAGACCAGGAGGGCAGGGACAGCTGATCTCACTCTTGACTGAAGTGGGGTGGGAAGGTCTTCTGTGACTATCCAGAGCAGGATGAGAGCACGGAGATGTCTGTCTTGAGGCAGTGGTCTAGTAGAACCAGTTCTGATTTTGCAATCAGGAGACACGGGCTAGAGTCTTGGCCCAGCTGTATTGCCTTGGTACGGCAAACATTGTTCTTTGGCTAACTCAGCAGATATTCTCAACTCCCTTCCCCTTTGCCTCTTCCTTTAGAGGTTGGAATAGCTAACTACTTGCTTTCCCAGGCTCCTTTGCAGCCGGGGTGGCCATGTGACAGAGCTCCAGCCAATGGGGTATAAGCAGACATTGGCTGGAGGCTTCTAGGAAAGACTTCTATCTGATAAAAGGGACACCATGGCTATCACATGCTGTTCCCCCTCCCCCTTCTTTCTGTCTTGAACATAAACATGATGGCTGGAGCGGCGGCAGTCACCTGGGACCATGAAGTAACAAGACTGAGGGAAAGGTTGGGAGAATAAGAGATGCCAGGCCTGACACTGTTGCGCTCGACCTCTTCTTACTTAACTGACAAATCTGGGCAAGGTAAGTAACTGAGCCTCAGTTTCTTTTACTGTAATACGTGGATGATATCACTCTCCTTCTGGCGGAGGTGTACGGATTACATGAGATGATAATAAGAAAGTGGTTTGGCAGAGTACTTGACAAACAGAAATTGCTTAGTAAGTGCTAAAGGAAGATGAAAAGGCTCCTTGGAAGGTGTACCATCTGCCGTTCAGCACAGGGTATCCCCCCGCAGACCTCACCTGGCTGTGGGGCACTGTACAGATCTTCCTGCAGGAAGGGCACAGAATTGACCACAGAGGGGTCTCGGGCGGGATACACGAACTCTATGGCTGAGAAATCGCCGGAAGAGCTGCTGAGGATGAACAGGCGGGGCGTGAAGTTAAAATTTCCAGGATCTTTGAAAGAAAAGAGAACAAAGTGAAAGACAAAATCTGCATCAAAGTAAACTCCAGCTGGATTGAAGAACTAATGTAAAACATGAAACAGACGAAGAATTCGTAGAAAAATCAGTAAGAGTTATCTGAGCTTGGAGGTGGAGAAGTCCTCTTTAATCATAGTAGTAACATAAATCATCAAATGGAAAGAGACTTATTCATTGACTACATAAAAATTAAGTAAATTAATACATATGAGATACTTTACAGTGCCTGGCTCATTGTAACTCTTCATAACAGGTATTAGCTTTTCTACTTATGTCAATCTGGATTTTAAGACAGGAAAGCCCATATTTACACACCCAAGTTCACTCTAGTGAACTAGAGTGTCTACTCTGTTGATCAGTGGTCACTGTCTTTCCAAATCAGGCTGACGACTTTGAAAGGCGCTGGCAGTGGGATAAACGCTCGGCTTCCCTCCCCTGCTTCCTATCCCAGTACCCCAGGATGGTGACTTCTCCTGCGGCTGCTGTTAGGACAGAAATACAATTGAGGTCTCAAGCCAAGCCCAAGACCTCGGCAGGCAGTGTCCTCCCCTAAGCTTTGTGAAGCAGCCCTGGAGGTACAACAGTTAAGTGCTCGGCTGCTGCTAAAGGCCGGCAGTTCAAACCCACCCAGAGGCTCTGCAGAAGACAGACCTGGAGAGCTGCTTCTGTAAAGACTACAGCCAGGAAAACCCTCTGGGGCAGTTCTGCTCTCTCCCAAGGGGTCGATATGAGTTGGAATCGACGCAGTGGCACCCAGCAACAACAACAAGGCTTCGTGAGTGCATCCACCAATGGGAAACCTGTCGTCTTGGTGCCCACGTTAAACTAGCCCCTTGGGAGAGAAAACTGGACAAAATACTCATCAAACTTAAGTTCCAGATAAACTGAAGAATTAATACACAGTATGAAATAAATAATCTGAAGATAAATAGTATTTACTTATCTTGGGAATGGGGAAGGCCTTGACTGATTTATAATACTAGCAACCGAAAAAAATAAAAAAATAGAGCAGGGCTTGGGAGGGCAGCCAGTGCTGTTCCCCACGAGCACATGTTCCCTCCAGGGACTGCTCTGTTCTCCGTCCACCCAGGTCCCATCGCCATTTCCCACCTCCAGCTGACCATGGAGACTGTCATGGGGCCTGTTCACAACCCTCAGTGTCATGTTGGGCATGTAGAAGACATTCAATCAAGAACCAAGGCCCCCTCCCCAAGGCTAACTTTCCCTCGTGCCCTCGATCCGTCCGCCTCACGGACATCTTCCTCGAATCATTCTATCTCTACAGTTCAAGCCCTCTTTTCAACTGGAGCTTTCTGACCCATCCAAAAACAGGACAAACATGGGGAACGTAAGAACATACGGTGCCTACAAGTCTCCCTCCTCACCCGAAGCCCCTCCAGTGACTCTATTTTCCTTCCTCAAATGAGTCGGTGACGTTCTAACTTGACACTCATTCTTGTGTCACGTACGTACTGCCCAACGCGCTCAATAACTACTTGGTGGATAAATTAGCGAGAGGGTTTACAAACACATGATTGAAGGACGTGGGGTGTCGGGTTACCTTGTAGCATACAGTCGTAGGCTTTTCTGTCTCTCCTTCCTAAAGCGTCCCAGAACCCCAGGGGCTCCGATCCTTCCTCACACTCGTGGATCGTCACTTTGCTGCTACTATGCAGTCCTGCTTCCAGGGGGCACCTGCAGAGGAGATAACTCCTGCTGTTTTTCATAAGCCCGGCAAGTATCATAGCACGGAATTCTTCAGGACTCCACCTACACATCAGTTCGCCATCGCTCTTCTGCTTTCTAACAAAAAGCACTTCTTACTAATGGAGGGAAAACGTGCTCTGCAGACTATGAGTGTGTGGGGTAGAGAGGGTGGTAGCTGGATTTGCTTTGAGGGAGGAATGTACGATTATGTATAATACGTAACGAAGATAATACATATTTCATGTACACCGATCATATCGAGTGCTTCTGGTCCCTTCCTGCTAGGATGTAAGCTCCAAAGGACAGAGACTCGGGCTTGGTCATGGATCATCTCTAGTGCCCAATGTACTTGGCACAAAGTTGGTGCTCAATAAACATTTGTTGACTGAGTGAGTGAATGACTAAGTGAATGATTTCCTGCTGATTTGTTTCTCCTCAGTGCTCCATGTGAAAAATCCCTGGCGCCTCTGGAGGCCTGGCTGAACCTCATGTATCATCCTTCCCCAGTGACAAGTTGTCGCCCCCACTCTCCACCCCAAAGAATGTCTGAAGATGGAGCGTCTGGCTTCAAATCCGCCCGCCTGGTGGGAGACCAGCTGTCTCCCTTCTCCCTTCAGTCCTGCCCGTGCAGTGGGGGGCTCACAGCCGTCAGAGGGCAGTGTGCCCAGACACTCCTGGAGATCAGCTTTTACCAAACTGCACGTCGCTGGTGCGCTGTGCTTCTAGGAAACTCTCCATTTTTACTGTGAGGATGTCCCCAGGGTCCTTCCAGGTCTCCGTAGGAGAATATGCTGAGCATCTCCTCAACAACTGGTTGACACTGGGCTCTCTCCCGAATGGCTCATGTTTCCCATTCCGCACGAAGGTGGAGAGCCACATTTGCAGCTCATGTCTACGGAGGTGGCGAGGACACTCAGTGTCCCTCTGGAGTGCTCTGCTTGCCCTGGGCTTTGTCTTACTTCTCTAGTGTCAGTTTTACTTCTTCCCCGAGTGCCTTACTTCACGCCACATCACTCTGACCTTTTATCTTTAGAGGCAGTCAACTGTGGGTGCCTGTGGGTGCCTGCCGGGGAGAGGAGCCGCTGGGCTAAAGTCCCCAAGAGCTGACATGCTGCGTGGGAGAGCTGCCCAGAGACAGCAGTAACTCACTGCCAGGTGGCCACCTTCCCAACAGAGAGATGCAGTTGGTCTCTGAAAAGGGGACGTTTTATGGTTTGACCCAGTTGGTGGCTTCATACACCCTTCCTTAAGGAAATGCTTCTTCACATTGCACTGTTCTGACGAAGCTATAAGTCTGCATCCCTAACAGATACGTGCAGTTTGCTCTCTTTAAACATTAAAGGACCCCAGGCTTATCATTCAAAAGCGGAATCATGCTTATAAAGAAAGAAAATAAAGTACTGGTTGGAGTCATTTCCCTTGCCCTCCATGCACCTCTTCTGTTTTCTCTGTGAGCAGGTAAATCCTCAAAAAGTGGGGGAAACCCTCCAGTTTGGAGGCTTTGGCTGATACGACTGTTACATCTCCTAGGAGTGTCAGAGGGCTCTGACAGTGTTTGCTGAAGTCACGTGAAGCACCCTGGGGACTTCCACTGGAAACCTGGAAATCCCTTCAGCCTTAACCTACTTGTGTTTTGCAAAGCAAGATGTTTAATCTGCAGACATCATTGTTTGGGGTGGACAGTGGAGGAGATAACCGCTCACACGGGAGGGATGATAGATGAAGCTCGATTCTTCCTGGGATTGTTCACTGTGTGACCCATGGGGAGGCCCCGTGGCTGGAGAGCTTACTACAGATATATAATACTCACTGTTCCTTGATTTTATTTGCCGCGGTTCTTCCAACCTCCTTTGTGTGGGCTTGTGCTTTGCACCCGTGCCACAGGTAAATGAGGGCTTTATTTACGTTGAGAACAACCATGGACGTTCTGGACCTCAGGCTACTACAGTGACAAGCGACTTCCAGCAAATTTCCTTCAATGGGGACTTCTCCGCGCACACAGTACAGCCTCCACTCACCTGCAGGGGGCACCAGTGGTACAGAGTTAGGATGTCCGTTTCTGGACAGGAAAGGCTGCCCCTCTGGATCCTTGCCACCCACCACCAACAAACACTGCACTCCATGACGCACAGGGACTGGCAGAAGGGAACACAGAGCCTGAGGTACAGAGGCTGTGCCTCACCAGGTCACGGTGAGCATCTACGGTGGCCAGCCTAATGGCCGTTCCAGAAGGCAGATCCTTTCGGAGTTAGGAGCAGGTTGCCAAAAGTTGGCCGTGCAGAAAAACGATTTTTACAAAATCTATAAAATACCTTGTTAAATGATATAACAGGCATTTTTTTTAAAAAAGGCTTTAAAGCTAACATATTTTTTAGTTGGATGCTGGCCTACAACAATCCTATGATTTATAATAGAAGATCCACTGATTTTTTTTTCCTAAGAACAGACAGAGCCACTGTGAAGAATCCATTAATCATGAAGTAATCTTCCAGCCTCATTCGTGCAAAATTAGATCCTGCAGTAAACTCCAGGGGGTTATGTGCTCCTTATAAAGCTGATTTACAAGGCAAACATTAGGTGGCTTTCAGCGGTAAAGTCACAGCTATGTGAAGAGAGACCTATATTAAACCTCTTGCCTATAAAAATACCTTCCAGGAGAGGAAAACAAAAATCTAATGCCAACAGTAAAAGTGATGTACTTTGCACATTTTCTTCTTCTTCTTCCCGTCTCCCGGAGTGCACCACCATCCCTCCCTGGAAACACTGCAGAAAACAGGGGGGCTCCTTGCCCTGGAGAACCTGGATCTGGAAGTTTAAACACAGTGAAACACTAACATGGCGCTTAAAACATCATCAAAATAATACACACCTATTACAGAAAATTTGAAAGCTATCAAGAAGTACAAACGCCTGTGGTATTCTGCAAAGACAACCACAGAGACACTCCAGCCTTCCTTTCAAAGTATGTCTCAGGTCTATGTTTTTTCTAAACAAAAAAATAAGATCATAGTTTTATGTTGCTTTATACCCTGGTTTTTTTCACTTATGTTTTCCTATGTCACGGAATATTCTTTTAAAGCACTGATTTTGATAATTTAATGGTATTCCATGGTACGGATGTACCATGATTGATTTAAACACATTTTTAACAAAGTAGATCTCTCAGCAATGCCAATGACTATTCACTGACTTGGCAATTATGGGGAAAAAATTATGTATTTTTTTGGAATCATTCCAATAGTCTACTTATAGAATGATGTGCCTTTCAAACACAGGCTGTCCCTTGCCTGTTAAAGCACTCTCTTGGATCAGGCATTAGCTGTACCGTAAATAACGTTAGGGTTGGCTCAGCTCACTCTCACTTTGGAAGATGATGTTTATTGAGTCTGGCAGTCTGGGAGCACTAAATGGTAGGAAACGTTTCTTACCGTGAGTTAACTTATCAATCTCAGGTCCCATCTGGCATAATCAAGTGCCATTTTGTGTCAGCGTTTTATATGTCTAAAATGATTTTCCATCTGTTGGACTGAGAAAAAATTAAGTGCTCAAACTAGAGCAATCAAAAGGCTCCCGACTCAAAGGATGACACTGAAGGCATGATGAACCACATTCATTCAGCTACTCCAAAGAGGTAGCATGGCCTTTTCCAGAAGAAAAGAAATAAAGAAAAGGGCAGTTGAAATCACCCACAATTAGAAATAAATGAAAATGTAACTGTTGCTAACAACAGTTAAAAATATAGTCAGTGGTAGAAAATATGCATTTAAATAAGGTAGACCTGGTCGGGTTCCATTCCGATGACTCTGTCATAAGTGAGCTCTGACATAAGTGGAATACCTCTTTTTTTTTTTAGTTTTCACAGCCTGCTACACAGCCGTGTTTTGAACAGTAAATCATAACATTGAACATCTGCCAGTGAACATCTGAGAACAACATCAGCAAAGTATGTGCTGCAACACTGATATGACTAATGATAAGATGTACACACACACACACAGATGGTCGTGAAACGTGGTTTGTCGTAACTCAAATACATCGTAAGTCGAGGACTACCTGCATGTTTTAGGGAAAGATGATTGGGTCTTGGGACTCAGGAACGCTTTACGAGTGTTCATATATTTCTGGAGAAAATTCCTCTGCTTTCTTCCCTCACTGCTATTGTTAACCATTCATCCGTGATAGTAAAAATATTTGCATGGGGCGTCATGTTTTCCAAAAACCCCAGAGTCAATTGTTAATTACTGGTATTAGAGGATGGGACCACAGGCACAGATAATCCAAACATGACAAAGAAATGTTTACAAAACATTGGGTTTGGTCAGCAATGCCTGCCAGGCATTTTGCAGGCACTGCGATTATAATGGTAGATGAGACCAAGAGAGTGTCCCTTTCATGCTTGTGGGGGAAGATGGATAATCCGTAAGTCAGTGAAATAATTATGTAGCTTTAGATAGTTGTAAGTTAAAGGAAACAAAAATGAAGCAGGGTAAAGTGGCAGAGAATGATGGGGGATGTGGAGGGATTTGGATAAAAGAGAGAGGTGGCATTAAACAGAAACCTCCGTCGTACGAAGCTGAGAGTAACTCATGGACCCAGACTGGGAAAACAAAGTGCGAAGGCCCTGTGGTGGGAGGGAAGAAGTGTGTCTGAGGAACAGCAAGAGGCTGGCATGGCTGGAGTGGCACGGTAGGGGACTGGAGAGGTGTGCAGGGCTGCTTACGAGGGTGCTGGCAGAACAATGGGAGACTGCTTAGATTGTATCCAAGTGTGACGAAGAGCAAAGGAGCAACCTGATCTATGTTCTAGAAAAATCATCTGGGCTGCTGTGAGGAATACAGAAAATAAAATACTCCCTTTTTACATTAATCTCTGATATTTCCTTAGAAGTGACTTGTGTAAGTGGGAAACTGATCAAAGTTCATAAGAATTTAAGGTTCTTGAGCCAAAACTGCTTTTCAGAATGTCTGTACCAAGTCACACTTCCCAGATGACAGATGCATACAAGGGTACCCATCTGTCATGGATTCAATTGTGTCCCCCCAAAATATCTGTCAACTTGGCTAGGTCATGATTCCCAGTATTGTATGACTGTCTACCATTTTATCATCTGATGTGATTTCCCTATGTGTTGTAAATGCTATCACTATAATGTAATAAGATGGATTAGCGGCAGTTATATTGATGAGGTCTATAAGATTAGATAGTGTCTTAAGACAACTACTTTTGAGATATAAAAGAGAGAAGCTAGCAGAGACAAATGGGAACCTCATACCACCAAGCAAGCAGTGCTGGGAGGAGAGCGCATCCTTTGGACCTGAGGTTCCTGTGCTGAGATGCTCCCAGACCAAGGGAAGACTGATGCATCACAAGGACCTTCCTCGAGAGCTGAGAGAGAGAGAAAGCCTTTCCCTGGAGCTAATGCCTTGAAATGGGACTTGTAGCCAATTTCTGTTATAGCAGCACTAGATGACTAAGATACCATCCTACCATCTGCTTCTACCATCAGATCTATTTCAACAACTTCTACCAGTCTTAGAAACGGAAAATTGCATCTCTTTGTTTCATTGAAAAATTTTCAACTATTAGTTAGGTGGGAACTTTTTAAAACACTCATCATCATTCGTTCCTGCTTTGTGCATTTCCTATTTACAGATACAACACTGGGTTTAAAATCATACAGCAACCGGTGGGCCTTCCTGGCTGAGCGGCAGGGAGAGGGCATGAGGCACAGCGAAGCCAGAGGAGGATGCAAAGTGCTTTGGATGAGGCTGTCCTTGTACATTACAATCAGGTTGTCAGGGACCAGGCCAGCATCCCCAGGCCTCCTGGACAGGACAAGGGGGAAGTTATCACTTCTCCTTCACCCGGTGAAGCAGCTCTCCTTTGGGGCTCACCTGGGCACCCCTTTCTTCGTCCAGCTCCACAGTCATCAGTGCTGACGTCCCCTTCTCGCTCACCGTTGAGTGCCGGCCTTGCCAAAAGAAGTAGACACACTTCTCTTTGCCGGCCACTCTCATGGGATGTTCCCCCTTCTGCCGACTTCCCACTGCAAACAGACAGAACGGCAGAGCATGAGGCAAGCAACTGACATGCCAGAGGAAGAGCCAATCAATGGCTTCTACCTCCCGGGTCTGAGAGGACCAGCGCTAAAGAGAGCACTTGGGGCATGGGTCAGAGGACCAGCGGTAACCAGGGCCCCTGGGGTGTGGGTCAGAGGACCGGTGGTAGAGAGAGTCGGAGGACCAGTGGTAACGAGGGTGCCTGGGGCTTGAGTGGAGGAGAGATCATCCACATCCAGAGGGAAAGTAAATTCTCCCACAGGAGGGGAAAAACCACCTTTCTTCCTGCTAACGGACCCAGAGCCTCCAAGCTGGAGAAAAATGATCTGAAAGGCCCTCTTTTGTTTTTAAATCTCTAAGCTAGTATTTTTTTTTAATTGTACTCTAGATGAAGGTTTACAAACAAGTTTCTCATTAAACAATTAATACACAAACTGTTTTGTGACATTGGTTGCCAACCCCATGACATGTCAGCACTCTCCCCTTCTCACCCTTAGGTTCCCTCTTACCAACTTTCCTGTCCCCTCCGTCCTTGCCCCTGGCCTGCTGTGCCCCTTTAGTCTCATTTGGTTTTATGTGCCTGTCTAATCTTTGGCTGAAGGGTGAACCTCGGGAGTGACTTCATTACTAAGTGACTTCATTACTGAGCTACAAAGGTGTCCGGGGGGCCATAGTCTCAGGGTTTCTCCAGTCTCTGTCAGGCCAGTAAGTCTGGTCTTTTTTTGTGAGTTAGAATTTTGTTCTGTATTTTTCTCCAGCTCTGACTGGGACCCTCTATTGTGATCCTCGTCAGAACAGTCGGTGGTGGTAGCCGGGCACCATCTACTAATCTTTCCCTTGTGTCTTTGGTTTTCTTCTTTCTCCCTTGCTCCAGATGGGGTGAGACCAGTAGAGTATCTTAGGTGGCTGCTCACAGGCTTTTAAGACCCCAGATGCTACTCACCAAGGTAGAATGTAGAACATTTTCTTTATAAACTGTTATGCCAATTGAGCTAGATGTTCCCCAAGACCATGGTCCCCAGAGCCCTCAGCCCAGTAATCCGGTTCCTTAGGGAGTGTGGATGTGTCTGTGGAGCTTCCATGACCTTGTGAAAGGCCCTCTTGATACACTAAGAAAGCCACCTGTCATCCTTGGAGGAAGGCTGTGGACCATTCCAAGTGTGTGACAGAGGAAAATGGTGACGAGAGCAGGACCAAGGCCTCACAGAGACACACACTCATTTTCCACATTATGTCCCTCTTTGGCAGAAGATGAGCTGGCAGTGAAGAGATATGGACAACAATAGCTGGATCGGCATCAAGCACAAAGGAAAACATTTAGACTGTTAAAGCAATTCTAGCGAAAAAAGAAAACTGAGAAGTTTCCAAGTTCTGTCAGAAATGGAACAGATAAATTGCTGACATAACACTTTCACAAAATAATCTGGGGTTTAAATAATATCTGTCACCAGGGTTGTAGCCTGGATTAAGTGCTTATTATCCTTACTGTCTGGCACCTCACAGGCACTCAAAAAACATTAGCCAAGTCCATAAAGTAGATTTAACTGCTGGCTCTGAAAAGCAGTCATGGAAAGTTAATGGGTCAAATGGTCATTTTAGACAGCACTTCAGACCTTAAAATCTCTGACTTTAGGAAAATATTTAACTATGTATTTCCCTCACTCATTTGTTCAACAGATATTTACTGAGCACCTATGTGGTGGAGGCTGTAGGATCCTGGGGCTACAAAGAACAAGACAGATGAGGTTCCTGCTTCAGTTCTAACCAGGGGACACAAACAATAAACACAATTTTAGGTAGTGGTAACGCCAGGGGATGTGGCACGGGGTGGGCTGTGGTGCCAACAGCTCAAAAGGGGGTGACTTTCGAACGGAGGCCTGAATGACAATAACCTGGAGGCAGAACCTTCCAGGCAGACGGTCAGGAGACCAGATTCTTGACTGAAATGCCCAGGTGGTCCTAGTAAGTGAGGGTCAGCAAAGGAAGAAGGCAGGTGGGTGTAACACCCACACACATTAAAAACCCAGTACACCAACTTTGGATTCTCTGGTTCCATATTAGCTCAGTTTTTCTCAGCCCAATCCGATTTGCAAAATAACAACTATATGGAGGTTTGAAGGTAAGAAGAAGAAGAAGAAAAACTCATTTCAGTTCCTAAGAAGTCAGAGGTGTTGACTTTGGAAACCCTGGTGGCATAGTGGTTAAGTGCTATGGCTGCTAACCAAAAGGCCGGCAATTCGAATCCACCAGGCGCTCCCTGGAAACTCTACGGGGCAGTTCTACTCTGTCCAATAGGGTTGCTGTGAGTCGGAATCAACTCGATGGCAACAAGTTTGGTTTTCCTTGTTCTTAAGAAGTCAGAGGCCATATTTATTTATTTATTGGTCCTCTGTTTAGCAAGGTAGTGTATAAAACAGTGTTCATAAATGATGACAATAATTTCTTAAAGTACTTGAAGTACTTTAAGTGACATGTACTGTGGGTCTGGTCTGAATAGGTTTGTGTGTCTTTAAGTGGGCAAAATGAAATCGGAACCAGCAATGAATAGATTATAAATACCCCCAATTCATGTGGAAGCTGTTCAATTGAAATTTCTACTAATTTAGACAGAAACAAAAGTTTGTCTTTGATTAGCAATCCTATTCTTCAAAGCAGTGAAAATTAGTAGGATCATTTAGATTAGTGGGGAAGGATATCCTTAAAATAGATCAGGGCAGTTTATATATACCTTAAAACTTGTTAGCACTCAAATACATCATGTAACTATACATTCCTGCATAAATAACCAATCTTTACATCCTGAAATAGACTTGAGCGTATATACCGAAAATAGAGTTGCATTTCTTTAAAAATATTTTCTAAGACAGGATTTTCACTAATTTTCCTTAACATGCCAAATTGAATCTTCTACACAACTTTATTTTTAATTCATTGATTTGTTTTTAATTTTAGCCAAGTTAGGATCAAGTTTTTATTAGCAGGAATGTTTGACGATAATCTCGCAAGCCTCGATCGGTCAGATGCCTGATTCAATGTGTGGGTGCATCATGCCACTGAAATACTTTCAAGAGTATAAGTTTGCTACCAGTAGTTCTCAGTTTAGGAACGACAGAAAACTAAGGCATGAAGAGCTGCTCATAGTCAAGCGATCTTGCACCAAAACTTAATGTACTGACCACGTACCTGTACGAGCTATGCCCAGATCACCCTTTCCCAAGGCCTGCCCCAGCGTCATACCGTACTATGATAAGCCGTCTTCCAGCCGCCCAGGACCACGATGATGGGTGCCTACAGCACCCGAGGCGTCAGGGGACTAGAACCCCGACTCACAAAGTCTCGCCCCTCTAGCCCACCCTTCTCTGAGCCCGTGGTTCACTTCCCACGGACTTCCCTGTGTGCCTGGTAGGCTGGCCAGTGCCCATCACGATGAGATTTACTGTCTCCACAGCTGCTGTTTTCTCCTGCTCTGTCCCAGGAGTGCGTCCAGAGCTCTACGTTCAGGCCTGTCTGCCGGCGCCGCTCTTGTGGACACGCGTGAAGGGGGAATTAATTATTGTTGTTAGGTGCTGTCGGTTCGAATTCGGAGGGACCCCGAGTGACAGAGTAGAACTGCCCCACAGGGTTTTCTAGGCTGCAGTCTTTACAGGAGCAGTTCACCAGATCTTTCCCCCGAGGAGCCACTGGGTGGGTTTGAACCACCGACCTTTTGGTTAATAGCCAAGCGCTTAACCATTACTCCAGCTTGGGGCTGGATCAGCAGTCACCAGTGGGTCAGTGCTTCCGTGATAGCTATGGAATGACGGTCTGCGCTTTTCTGCTCCCGAGGGACATCTGGAATCTGAATGCTCCCTGCTCGAATTTAATTCTCTGCAGCTGGACTTTCTCACAGTTGTAACTTTGCTCATAAAGATAACGCTAGCTCTGGCTGTGACGCGCGCACTCGGGAAGAAATATAGAAAGCATTTGCCTGGGTCAAGTGATTATTTCTTAGCGGCCTTTGAGGAAATAGTCTATGAAAGCCTTGGAATTTTCTTTTTTTTTTAAATTTGCTTTAATATAATTCTATTCATTCATTCACTTCCTATTATTTCTTTTCCACAATTAACAATGAGGGTAAGAAAATCACTAAATTTCAAACTGCAATAGTGCTTTTACAAAGCCTGCAGCTGCTTTCTGTTATCAAAGATTAGAAACGATGCATCTAGAGACTGTTCCTGAAAGTTCCCGCTTTCTCAATGCCCCAAGTTTAGATTCCACTCCCTACATTTCCTATTATTGCTTTCATTGCCAATCAGTGGCACAGATTATGATTTTGGCTTGCCAACTCTGCACCAGATCACCGATCTGAAATCCATTCTAGTGACTGGGAATTGCTATTATTCTGTGATAGATCTGTTCTTTCATCTCTAAGTTAAGCACGAGACTTGTGCTGTGGCTGCCGGGAAAGGCGCTGGTGGTTACTTCCTGCAGCTACCTGTGACTGTGTGCCAGGCACCCGCATTTTACCTGCAGGGGGATCAGTATCCTAGCCTTTATTTTCCAGGTGAGAAAACAGAGGCTCAGACAGGTGACAAAACTCAACCTGCAGAGCTGGGGAGGGGAACCCCGGCCAGAGGGCACAGTAGCCTGTGGCCCCCCTTACAGGAGAGGAAGGGGCTTTTCTGACGGCTCTGGAACAATCCAGCAGATGAGCAATGCCCTGTAACCAGACAAACTCGTTACCCACCAGGGTCATTGTCTGACACTCCACCGCTCCCAGGAGGAGAGGCCCTGAGCTGAGGCCGGCTCTGCCCGGACCCTGGCAGATCCTGCTGCTGCTCAGGGGCCCTTTAAGAAGCCCCAGAGGTTACCCGTGTGGCGGCACCCCCTCCAGCTGGCCCTTCTGTGGACTCAGCCTGGTGACTGGGCTCGTCCTTTCTTCCTTGTAACCAACCTCCCAGAGTTCCCCAAGTCCTGTTCCTGGGCCCACACTGACTCGCTGCCTGCAGGCAGAATTGATACTGGTTAAGCCCTGGTGGCACGGTCGTTAAGCACTGGGCTGCTAACCCAATGGTTGGCTGGTTGAACCCACCAAGCTGCTCCTTGGAAACCCTATGGTGCAGTTCTCCTCTGTCCTACAGGTCACTGTGAGTCGGAACTGATCGACAGCAGCGCGGTTTTGTACGGGTTAATAACAAACTCGGGTTTCGAAAAGAGGCAGGACTGGGTCTGGAAGTTTCCAGGGCTGCTCTCTACCAGCTGTGTGGCATCAGGCAGGTTACTGCACCTCGCTGTCCCTTTCCTCGCCTGAGAAATCAGCTCAGCGACAGAAGGCCTCTCACAGGACTGTCCTGAGGCCCTCGGTCACAGCGGCGGGCAGAGCCCTGGGCACTGTGCCTGGCGGGAGAGCAGATTCCCAGACCCTGTGGCTGTCCTTTACCCACAGAACCTCCTCGCTGCTCTGGACCAGCCCAGGAACGCTCCCTCCGTTTGCTGCCCAGCTCTGGGGGTGCTGGGCTTCTCCCACTGCTGGCAGACCCTCTTCACGTGGCACAGGACCTGGTCATCTTTTACTGGCCTTGCCTTACTCTCATTTGGGCCATACGCTTTTCTTCTGGAAGGCCGGGTCTGAGATATTTGTTTAGCCCCTAAAAAACTCCTACACAGAGTGGGTACTCAGTAAATCTCGGTTGATAAATAGACTTTTTTTTTTTTTTTTTTTGCTATATCAGGAGAGAAAACAAATGGCGCTGAACCTGCAGGTCTTTGACAGCAAGGAACGGTGTTGTGTTTCCGGTGGTCCCCGCAAGTGGCCACACTGGGATGACCAAAAACCTAAACCAAGGACCCCGACTCGTGGCAACCCCACGTGTCAGAGTAAAAAGGCTCCACAGGGTGTTCTTTGTGATGTAAGCACTCTCCTAAATGGGTAGGGACGAGGGCAGTTGTGGACACCTCCTTCTTGGCCAGGGAAAGGGACTGAATCCTAAGTTCACCGCCTCTCCGTCCCTCAATGCCTCTGTGCAGAAGGCACACACTTGGATGTTTTTGTTATAAAGAGTATTTCCCCGATAGGAACCATGAAGACTATACATTTATTACACAAGAGCCACAAACCACCGTTAGCGCTCTCAGCCTCCGAGGAAATAGCTTCTGTTATTTTTAATAAATCTTTTTGAGTGTGTGTTTACCGTAGAGCATTTGTTAACCTCGAGTTTTACCTTGTCATTTGGTCTCAGTTTTAAATCACCCAGATAGGGGTTCTTTAACGACCCTATTTTAAGCAGCAGATAGCACAGGAGTGGTTAATATCACTGGAGGGGAACTGTCACTTTCACAGACTACCTCCGGGGACAGGAGACGGGGCAGGAGGGAGGGCAGCAAGGTAACCTTAACTACAAGCTTAGCTGCGATGCGCAAACATCACAGGTGTTAGCGAGGTGCGGTTGGCAGGGATCCTGCCTTGCTTCTTTCAGTCTGGGAGGGGTGATACATGGCTCTCAAAAATAAATCACTCTATTGCTGCATTGTCCCGATCCAGCTGCGGGGAAACACAGCAAGCAAAAAAACAAAACAGTTGCCTGGAGCCGACTCTGACTCTTGGTGACCCCATGAGCGTCAGAGTAGAAATGGGCTCCATGGGGTTTTCAATGGCTGATTTTTTGGAGTAGAATGCCTTTCTTCTGAAGCACATCTGGGTGGACTTGAACCTCCAACTCTTTGGTTAGCAGCCAAGCGTGTTAACTGTGGGCACCACCCAGTGGCTGCAGCACCCAGCAGGCCCGGGATGATCTGCTCTCATAGCAGTGGGGCCCCCCGTGTGCAGCCGGGCTGGCCTCTGCCAGCATGAAGAGAACGGAAGTGCTCACTGACCTGCTGTGCTCACCATGTACTTCCACTTGACCACATAGGCGTCCCCCTCGTGGAACTGCCCAATGCTCTGTTTGGGGAGCCTGCTGTAGTCGAACTCCAGGATGTGCCAGACATCCACTGAGACACTGGTGATCTCAAACTGCCGCCGGTCGTCCCCTTCCACCAGGCCGTAGCCACGGCCCACGTTCACCCCGTCCAGGACACTGCCGGTGGCCGTCTGGGGCACTGACACCATCTGTGTCACGTCGTATGATTTGACCTCGGCCCTAGGATCTTCCTGTCGGGGAACATGAAAACGTTCAGTTGCATCTCTTCCTAGTGCGGTGTCTTGTCACATTCAAGGCTGTTTTCAGAGTCAGTGGGCCAGTGTAAAAGCACTGTGGTCACACTCTGTCTCAGGGCATCGAGCTGCATTAGGGGAAATACCTGGGGGGCCCGAACACCCATCCTCAAACCAGCAAATGGGGCACCCACAGACCTGGTCCATTCCCAGCAGGGGCAGAGCAAACAGGGCCATTTGCACTTCCTGGAGTTAGAATCTAATGGAAGGCAGTTTGCTGTTCCACTAGCATATCCCAGGAAGGCTTCTAGCTTCAAGGCTACTGTCGCTGGGACCCAAAGAAATCTCCCAATACACAGGGCAGTCACAAGGACATACCTTCTGCTGGCTGAGTTCACCGGCGTTCTTCTCATTTCCTCTCTTCAGTTCCGTCCAATCAAGAAACTTTTCTTTGAAAAGAATCGTCTCATTGTGTTCAGTAAGTCTCCCAAATATTGCCCAGTCAGGCCGCCCTTGTCCTTTTCTGCAGGGGGTGGGGGAGTGGATAGCAAAGGAACCAAGACTAAGTCATGCTAAAACAAAGGAAAGGAATCTCAAACAAACTCTTGTGGCTACTGGAAAAAAAAAAAATTCAAAATATTTAAGTGGTTTATAGCATGAATGGTTTATTTTTACTTGTTTTCGCAAATAAGTGACATCTTATTATTTTAGCCTGAAGCCTTACGAGACTTTATGTCCATGGAGTTCATGTGCCTGAATTCAACGAGAACCATGACAGGACTGGACTTTTCTTGCATTCTAGCAAATTCTTGTATTTGGGATCCCCTGGGACTGGCACACTAGACTGGGACGTCGGCAGAGGCAGAAGCCGTGTATCTGATTCACCTCTATACGCCACCCATAGTGGTTGACCTGGTCAGTGCTCATGAAGTTTCTGTTGAACTAATTAATGGCTATAAGGAAGATGTAGTTCACCCTGAATTCTCCTTTATTAGAAGTCATGTTACAATAAAGTTCTCCTGTATACTGATTCTCATGTGCTACTGAAAGGAACCTATTTTCATATATCATACAGTGAATTTTTTTTTTATTGTACTTTAGATGAAGGTTTACATAACAAATAGTTTCTCATTAAACAGTACACACACTGTTTTATGACACTGTTTAACAACCCCACGACATGTCAACACTGTCCCTTCTCAAACCTTGGGTTCCCTATTACCAGCTTTCCTGTTCCCTTCTGCCTTCTAGTCCTTGTCCCTGGACTGTTGTGCCCCATTAGTCTCGTTTTGTTTTATGGGGCTGTCTAATCTTTGGCTGCAGGGTGAACCTCGGGAGTGACTTCAGTACTCAGCTAAAAGGGTGTCCAGAGGCCATACTCTCGGGGTTTCTCCAGTCTCTGTCAGGCCAGTAAGTCTGGTCTTTTTTTGTGAGTTAGAATTTTGTTCTGTATTTTTCTCCAGCTCTGTCTGGGATCCTCTGTTGTGATCCCAGTCAGAGCAGTCAGTGGTGGTAGCCAGGGCACCATCTAATTGTGCTGGACTCAGTCTGGTGGAGGCCCCACACAGTGAATTTTTAAATATTTATTTCCAGGCCACTGGGTACTACAGTGGGCATGGACAGCACATGATATAGGACAGCGCACAGCCCAAGTAAGGTCTACACTGTCTTAGTAGTTCAGAATCTGAAACCATGCCTGGAACACAGATGATTTAAACAAAGGTAGAGCTGAGAAAATCTGTGCTGTAGAGGGCACAGCCCTGAAAATCCCGTGCAGGCATTTCTCATCCTTGACAATCTGTTGGTTGAGAATTGAGGCCAGGACAGTAGATATACCCACCAGAGCAACTAACAGTGCCTACTGCGTGTGCCTGCTCTGACCTACACTTTGTATTTCCTATTGGTTCTAGACCCACAGTTTCTGACCGCAGGGAAGGCACATCAAGGGGGCTGCCTGTTTCAGTGGAAACGGAAGGACAAAGCACACATACTTCTCGCTTGTGCTCCAGCAGGATTCAAGGAACCAAGTATCTGCAAGTATGGAAAATTCCGGACTACCTTGAAAGGCTGTGGTCTTTATGAGAAAATATCTAAACAACTGTCTTTTATATGATTTCTACTATGCAGACCTAAGATGACTGTAAAAGAGTACTTGGCTTCAGCTTTAGAAATTTATCTTCTGTGATTTGTAGCCAAGCGAACAGCAGGTTGCAGTGTGAAGGGCTGAGGTCAGAAGCAGGTGCCAGGGAGCTTCTCCACCTCCATCACAGACTCCCACATTTGAACTGGGCTACATCAGGGCACGTCAGCAGTTTCAGCCTCCTCATTTGTTAACAAGGGTGCCAAATGCTCAATCTTGGCTGCACCTTAAAATCTCTGGGGCTTTTAAAACATACTGACAATCCAAGATACAATAAGTGGTCTCTATTTGCCTGGAGCAGTAGAGGAAGAAGGAGACTCAGGAACCAGAGAAGGAACTGGACTGCAGGTCTAGTTGCCTTCATGAACTACTGCCTCCTTAGCCATGAAACCAGAAGAACCGGATGGTGCCTGGCTACCATTTCTGAACATTTTGATCAAGAACTCAACACATGTATCCTGATCAAAAGGGGGGAATGTGGAACAGATTTCAAATTTCTTCTAGAACCTAGACTTACTGGACCCACTAAGGCTGGAGAAACACCCGAATCTCCTGCTCTTAGAAAATTTTTGAACCTTGAACTGAAACAATCTCCTGAAGTCATCTTGAAACTAAACAGTAGTTTAGCTGAATTAGTAAAGATGTTCATCATGAACACTGAGCTCTTTTACTCGATTATCTACAACAGATCAAACTGACAATAGTAACTCTAAAGCATAGATGAGTAGTTTATGGGGCAGTGAGTCAACGGTGATGAAATAATATGGGGAGACATATCAAAAATGGTGACACAACATGAAGAATGGAACCAGTGTCATTGAATTGAATATGCAGAAGTTGTTGAATGGATGTATAATCTGCTGTGTATATTTTCACCGAAACAAAAAAACAAAACAACAACAAAAAACACATACTGACACACAAGCCCCAACCTACACAAACTGAAAAATCTCAGTGTGTCAGCCCAGCATATGCATTTTTAAAAAAGCCCCTCCGGTGATCCTGATCTCAGGTGTGTTGACAGCCAGTGGGTTAGATGCTTACCAACCCATTGCTGTTGAGTCAATTCTAACTCATAGTGACCCTACAGGACAGAGTAGAACTGCCCCATAGGGTTTCCAAGGAGCGGCTGGTGGATTCAAACTGCTGACCTTTCAGTTAGCAGCCAAACGTTTAACCACTGTGCCACCAGGGCACCAAGATGCTTACCAGTGGGTTGGAAACATCTACTTCCTGGTCTCTGAATTAAATATAAATTGTCCATTGTATAGATTTATGCCTCAGCATTATTTTGTTCTTCTACCATACCAAATAAAATATTCTCCTTAGCCTTCACTTTAGTCCTTAAAACACTGGTTGTTACGGTACTAACTTTGTTACGTTAAATGTGCATTTGACCCACATTGACATAATTTTTAATTGTTTCTATACTGATAAATAATGATAAAATAAATAATTGCATTTTAAAACAGGAAAGTTAAAACTTGTATATTAGATTAATGGAAAATATTAAAATGTAATTGTGTGACACCAAATATTCTAGCTGTAAGGAGCCCTGGTGGCGCAGTGGTTAAGCGCTCAGCCGCTAACTGAAAGGTCAGCGGTTTGAACCCACCAGCTGCTCTGTGGGAGAAAGATGTGGCAGTCTGCTTCCATAAAGATTACAGCCTTGGAAACCCTACAGGGCAGTTCTCCTCTGCCTTACAGGATCCTTATGAGTCAGAATCGATTCAACAGCAAAGGATTTTTGGTGGGTACAACTATTGTAACCTATTAAATTTAAAGGTATTTTTCCCCCAGTAGTTAAAAACAATAATACATACTTTCTTTGCAGATAAAAATAATTTTTCTCTTGACTATATTTCTTACATTTTGCGTACATTCTGTTGATTTACCAAAATGGGCTTCAAAAGTCCTGTACACTGTAGGAAGTCATTAAAATTACAATCATTATTTCAGTACTATATGCCAGAAAGAAAAAGAAAAAAAGCATAAACATCATTTACCACCAACTAAATGTGGAACCCTGGAATTCAAGGGCTCTGTTCCTAAGGAATGAAATTAGAAGGAAACTTGTTGCTTTTATACCTTCAGATCAATGGCTAAACTCCAGATCCTGGGAAGTTTTTCAGATTAGCACGGAATTTGTTTAAACAATTGCTATTCATCTGCCACAAGAGCATCTGGAATGCTGCAGGTGGGATCAACTTGTTCACTTTAAGAAATTAAGTATAACACAAACGCCTTCCAGAAAACTACAACGTCCATATTAGTTTGTTAAAAGCTAAGGAAAAATGTTCTCATATGTGAATATTCATGCTATGCTGCATATAATCGCATATGAAAACTAAAATCTATAAAAAGCAACAGTAAATAACTAGAGTAAGAATGGAGGCAGATGAAAGGATTCCGCTCACTCTACATGTAACCCGATGGCACCATCAACACACCTGGGAATAAGCTGGTTGCATTCTCCAGGATCCAATGGATTGATGTCACAGTTCTCATAGTCAAAGGTTCCATTCCATAAGTGTTTTGCCAGCTGAAATGCAATTTTTCGTTGTGCTAAGGTGACTTCTTTTCCATGCCACACGTAAACTTCACTGCCAAAATCAAACACCAACACCTGGGAAAATGGCACAAAAGAATTTGCTGACTTCAAGGATGTGCTCAGAGTTGAATCAGAGTCTCTAATGAGAGAGAGTCAAATGGGTGATGATATAAACCCTAGTGGAACAATCAGTATAAATTCAAAAAGGTTGCAAGAGCTGACCACCTGGCACAGCACTGCCAAGCCAGCCTTTGCCCCCATGGATGTGATCTCCTCAGGGTTGTCCTATAAGCCTGTCATAGATTGAACTGTGTCCCCCAAAAATATCTGTCAACTTGGCTAGGTCATGATTCCCAGTATTGCACGATTGGCTACCATTTTGTAATCTGATGTGATTTCCCTATGTGTTGTAAACTCTATCACTATGATGTAATAAGATGGATTAGAGGCAGTTATACTGATGAGGTCTACAAGATTAGATAGTGTCTTAAGCCGAACTCTTCTGAGATATAAAAGAGAGAAGTGAGCAGAGATACCTGGGGACCTCATACCACCAAGAAAGCAGTGCTGGGAGCAGAGCGCGTCCTTTGGACCTGAGGTTCCTGCGCTGAGGTGCTCCCAGACCAAGGGAAGACTGATGCAACACAAGGACCTTTCTCCAGAACCAACAGAGAGAGAAAGCCTCCCCCTGGAGCTGATGCCCTGAATTTGGACTTGCAGCCTACTGGACTGTGAGAGAATAAACTTATCTTTGTGGTATTTCTGTTATAGCAGCACAAGATAACTAAGACACCATCCACTTGAGGTGTTTCTGTTATAGCAGCACTAGATAACGAAGACAATGCCCAAATTAACGTTCCCTCCTCTGAACTCTCAAACCACTTAGAATTTTTGATTCATAAAAGAGTTAAGTACATCTTCCTTACTCCCTCCCTCCTTTCCTTCCTTCTTTTCTCCATCCCTTGCTCATTTGATTGTTGTTGTTTCTGTTAGGTGCTGTTGAGTTGATTCCAACTCACAGCGACCCCACTGTCAAAAGTAGAACTGCCCCATAGGGTATTCTAGGCTGTAATCTTTATGGAAGCAGATCACCAGGTCTTTCTCCTGTGGAGTGGCTGGGTGGGTTCTAAATGCCAACCTTTTGGTTTGCAGCTGAGCACTTAACCCTTGCACCACCAGGGCTGCTTTCTCCCTTGTTAATCCCTCCTCATTTGTTCATTCATTCACTCAACTAACATCTACAGGCCAGTTCATACAGGCCAGACACTGAGGATCCAAAGAAGCCTTCTCTCCTACATACAATTCCAAATCCCTAAGGGCAGAGACCATACTTTACTCCTATATACAGTAGGGATTTATTCAATGTAGGCTGAATGAGTACCTGCATGCAATGCTATTTCTTATTTCCATGTCTTTAGTTTGTTTCACTCTTTCTTCCTATAAAAGAATTTCTCCCTTCATTTTCAGCAATCCAAATTCTATTTAACACCAAGGCCAGGCTCAATTCCACATTTTCTTTAAAGATATCCCTGATTATCTCTTTTTCTGTAACGTTCCACCCCTTTAAAGGTCCACATCATGTGTAGCCTGTGTGATACAACCTAGCTTTAGATTGTTCTTTCTAATACCCTTCTACCCAACTAAATTTACGGTCCTTTTGTGTCTTCCACTTGTTTTCTCAGCACTTAGAATATGTACTGGTACTAGAAATGCATGTATTTCAGCGGCTCTGCAGGAGAAAAACCCGGGGAATCTGTTTCTATAAAGATCACAGCCTAGGAAATCCTATGGGGCAGTTCTGCTCTGTCATATGGGGTCGCTATGAGTCGAAAATCCATTCGATGCCACCTAACGACACCAACAACAAATATTTATTGGTATGAGAGGACAAAACAGCACATTACCGTAATTTATAACCATAAAGTACATATATGTATATCTCTTATTCCTTAAACTTAAGGACTGAAAAATATTTAATGTTTATACAAAAATCAAGAGTTAGGGCGAGGAAATATTTACATTTTGCCTAAATATAATTATATTGTAGTAGAAAAGAAAATCCACCCATGACCCCTGCATCCTCTGAACAATTTTCTGAGTTCTGTTTTAGTATTTCAGATGGCAGTAATGGTTTGAAATCATAAAGAAACGCCTTCTCCAAAGCTGCAAGTGTTCCACAATCAGGGCTAACCCTGGCTCACTTTTCCTGGGCACTTGCTATTTATTTTACTGGGCAGGTCCTGGGCCAAGCATTAAATGTGCTTTCTTGCTGATGAGCAGCGCGGCCTCACTGTACCTCTTTTGATTGCAGAAGGGAGCACTTGGGGATCTTCCCCCAGTAGTCATCATCAGGTACAAGTTTGTCCTCCATCAAACGGTAAATGCAGTTTGTTTCTATTATGGCTGTTTCATACAGTTCATCTTCTTTGGGGTCTCCAGCAGCTGTGGGATAAGAACAAAAAGAGAGCACCAACACTGAAAAGCAGCCAGTGTAGAGGAAGGTGCTGGGGCAGAAGGAAGAACACTGGAGTCTTGCCTTCCTCTGAAATACAGTAAACTCTTACATTGGTAAGTGGTTTGGCCGCCTAGGAGTTTCCAGAAGTCTTTGGCTGCGTGGGTGTGTGTATTAATTCCTTCTTCGATAGTTTGGATATAGGTAGCTCTACAACCAAGTTCCCTCTTCGTCTGAATTAAAGTTGCAAGTTCTGAGGCCTGAGGGAGGAAGACAATGACCTGGGTAGAAGAGCCCTGGCTCAGCCCAGCCACCCGTGTTGAAATCAGAAGAGAAATGGTGTGTCTCAAAGGAAGACCCGGTGACCACAGGGCTGGAGAACACTGGTTGTTGGATATTTTCCATAAAGTTAAGAAAAATGTAACTGAAGAACCAATAGTAATCAGTTCTTCAGAACAATAGGTCTCAGTCTTAAATATTCAACAGATCACTCGTAAAGCTTTTTAAAAAATACCCATTACCTGGGCTTTCCCCCTTGAGATCCTCCCTGCACTAGGTCTGTGGTAGAATTTCACATTGATAACAATTTTGTGATAAACAATTTTGAAGTGATATGCCAGTCTTTTTTTTACATAGAGTAAGAATAAACCCAGAACTTAAAAATTGGAGGTGTAAGCCATAATCCTTCTAGAACATTCCACTTAAGCACCCAGTGAAAAATATCAGGGAAACAAACACTACCAGTCCCTTCTTGCTTGAATGAAACATTTGAAGTTTGAGAAGTTTTGTAATAATCTGAAAACTGGTAGGGCATTCTATAGTTATATAAAGGAGATGCTTAAGGAAAGTATCTTTCGGATACCAACCTTTGCCTTTTCTATGACATTTGCAAACTCTCCGACCCACAGGAAGCAGTAATGGGGAGATAAGAGAAGGAAGCAGTCCCCGCTGTTGAGGGACGAAGCTCGTGGCTCAACCAGTCTTGTCTGCACATGTCTTCTTCCTGATCACAAGGCAGAGAGTCAGTGTCTTCCCAGGAAACAGAACTAGTACCAGGAAGCACCCCACAATTAAAGCATTCCTGCTACAAATGCTTTCAATTCTAAAGAGTCTGCTAGCATTAGTTCTTGTGAACCCAGGCGGCACGAGTGGGGTTTAAAATGGGCAACATGATGGCATTATTGATTACTTTCCCTTCCTGATGGTCTTTCCTCAAAGCCACCAATCCTCTTAGCACTATTAAACCCAAAAACCAAACCTGTTGCCGTTGAGTCGATTCCAACTCACAGTGACCCTGCAGGATAGAGTAGAACTGCCTTGTAGGGTTTCCAAGGAGTGGCTGGTGGACTCGAACTGCTGCTCTTTTGGTTAGCAGCTGAGCTCTTAACCACTGAGACACCGGGGCTTCCTTAGGTCCATTATCAGCGTCTTTTCACAGCATGTGTACAGGTAATTTAGGTTCCTTCCTCCAGGACAGCTGGCAAACATGCTTCTTTTCCCTTCCTTCACTTCTCTGCCTGTTCCACTCTCCCCACTCAGCCCGCCTCCCATACTAAATAGCACCTGTTGGCCATGCTACAGACACGTCAGAGCGGGAGGGCAGGGCTGGAAGAGACGGGGTGACTTCTACAGGATCTTCTTCTTCAGGAATATTCACAAAAACCACAGGGGAATCAGCTCGGAGGGAAGCACTGCCATGTACCGCTTTCAATAACCCGTAAAACCCGCTGACATCGGCTACATTCCGACTCATAGTGACCCTGTAGGACGGAGAGAACTGCCCCACAGGGTTTCCAAGGCTGTCATCTTTACAGAAGCAGACTGCCACATCTTTCTCCTGCGGAGCAGGGCCGGTGGGTTTGAACCCTGCCCTTTTGGTTAGCAACTGAGCACTTAACCACTGCACCACCAGGGCTCCTTTTACTTTCAATACCAGCTCCTAAATGATCTGTTGCTTCAGATCTTTCCAGAATTACACTGGATTAGAACATGGGAACAGAGATTGGTTAGTTGAGCTTGTCATTAGGGCTGTCTTTTCAGTAACCTACAAAGGACAGTGGTTATGCAGAAACACACCCAGAATGCTTTGAGGCCATCAAGTTTGCCCATCCTTCTCGTGATGACTAATCTGTAGGGGCTGCCTCTAGGGGGCAGTCTGTCTCCTCAGAGCCCAGAGCCCTTGCTACTGACAGAAAGTGTGTTGGAGTGGGATCGGGGTGTGCTTCATTTACCCTGATTTTCCCTGATTCCTTCTCCAGGAACGTGCATCTCTCCCTCTGGCCTGCACTGATTCCTTGTGTATCTCACTGCTCGAGGTCAGTGATGGCCTGCGGCTCTCCTTTACAGATGACTAGGAGGTATCTGGTGACTGCATGACCGTGTCATGGCCTGGGGCACAGGAGTAGGCTGAAGTAGGAGAGACCTGGGCTCAGACCCAGCTGGGCCTCTTAACAGCCACCGTGGCCTCAGCAGGCCCAATGCTTCCTCCCGCATGGGATTTTGTGATGCTTCATGAGAAGAGGTAGACAGTGCTGGGCACACAGTAGGTTCTCAAAGAGCATGAGCCTACCCCTTACAGTCAGGAAAGGGAGCAGCCAGGACGCCTGGCGTTCCCAGACAGAAGCCCCCAGCCAACGTGCAGTTCCCCAGGCTGCTCCGAAATACCTTTGATCTGTAACAGCATCAGCTTCTTGTAGGGCACCGCGCTGTTGTTGGAATTCTGCTCCGTCAGGTTGACGCTCCGCAGGCTGACGTTGCTGAAGTTTTCTTTGCTGGCTAAACCCGCCAGGGTGACTTCTGAGAAGTTGTTGTTGGAGGACACTGGGCAGGGCGTGTGAGGAAACACAGAGAAAGAAGAAGGAACACTTCAGGTGAGACGCGTGTTTACCCTCAGAAAGTGCTCATCACTATCTTTGTCTTTTCTTTTAAAGTTCATCCTGAGGGGGAAAACATACTCCAGTGTGATAAACTATGCAGTTCAAAGGTTACCCAGGGTACTAAGAATTAAACGTCGTATTGAAGGTTATAAACTGCTTCTTGACAAGCCTTTCACCTCAGCGCACAGAGACAAGGACTGAGTGACAGGCCAGGACAGCTACTTCAGCACAAACTCAGGAGCCGAACTCGTTCATTGCAATTCCCCTGAAAGCCGCCATAACCATCCCTAACAGCTTTTACGTGTTGCCAACACATTTCGAGAAGACTGTTGGCTGTCATTCCCCAGAAGTCTTTATATGTAACAGTATAGACACTTGATAAGGGATGGGTTAGTTCCAGTCTTCTCTGGAGGCAAAGTGATCTCTTGAGGTCCTTTGCTTTCAGACCTAATGTTGTAATAACAAGACGTTGGATTTTTAGTGTAGATCACCAAATATAATCAGTTACCACAAACCAACCCCCTGAACCATCAAAAATGGGAGTCAGAGGAAAAGTATGTAACAATGGTGCCAATACACCTTTATTTCTCCACTCTTATGGTTTAAAAAAATGCATATGCTGGAGAAAAATTCAGAAAATCATTTCACAGGGATTAGGTTTTAACCCTGATGAAATATAACATTCTTACAATTTATATGGTGAGAGCAATTTTGAAATACACTTTCTTAGGAGACCAGCTAGTAACGTAACAACGTCACCTAAACACTCTATTTACAAGAAAAGTTTTAGGAGACACGTTCATGAGTTCACGGTGTTGTTGTTAGCTGCCACGGAGTTGACCCCTGGCTCATGGTGACCCCTGCACGACAGAAAGAAATGCTGCCAGGCCCTGCACCATCCCCATGATCGGTTCAACACGAACCATTGTGATCCATAGGGTTTACATTGGCTGACTTTCCGAAGTAGATTGCCAGGCCTTTCTGCCTAGTCCGTCTTAGTCTGGAAGTCCCTCTCAAACCTGTTCAGCATCATAGCAACATACAAGCCTCCACTGACAGAGCGGGGTGGCTGCACATGACGGGCACTGGCGGGGAACAGAACCTGGGTTTCCTGCATGGAAGGTGGGAATTCTATCCCTGAGTCACCGCTGCCCTTGTGAGTACCCCAGGAAGATAAGAACTATAGCTCGTGTATTCAAAATAGCAAGATGGTTCATGTCATTACCTCCACCCAGAAAACCGTGATTTCAGAACCCTGGAACCCCAAAGAGTCAGGCAGATAAAAGCAGAGCTGCTTTGCCTGAAGCAGGAAGGGCCTGGAGGCCCATCTCCTCACTCCCCAGGTGTCACTCCACCCTGACCCACAGCCTCAAGTACAGAGGCAGGAGGGTGACTCCAAATACTCACTTTTTTCCACCTTCATCCGTTTGGACTCCATGAAAGCAACGTTTAATCTCTGTTCCGTGTATTCCTGAAGAAGATCTTCTCTCGCCGCCAGCATTTTCAGGGGGTTTTTGGAAGCTTGCACCCGGCGCTTCGGCCTGACTGCACGCTTGTGCTCAGCCACAGAAGAGGTCAACCTGAGGGGCAAAGCAGAGACCACCCGCCTGGTCTACCAGAAAAACTGTTACCCAAGGCTCTCTGGCCAGGAGCACTGGGTCGCCTATAAACTCGGAGCTGTGTGGGGCCATCTCCCACTGCTAGGTCACATCTTGGCTGAGAGTGAAGCCAGCCCAAAGGAACGCACACAAGAGAAACTACATTTGGATGAGCCCCTGGAACCTGATGTGCCTGGAACTAGCTCATGCCTGCACCTTTCAGCCTGTGAACCTGTAAAATCCCCCCATCTCTCTTTTGCTTAAATCAATCTGACTTTCCGACACTTGCAGCAGAAGGAATCCTGACACCACAATGCTTTTTCTTAGGTGGTCTAGTCATGTTTCTGTGTGAAGAGAAACCCTGGGACGTGACTGAGAAAACCCTCAGATCCACTGATTCTATAGATTATTATAAAGTAAGCAACATTCTTTACTGATTTGCCAGTTATTGTATCCATTTAAGCCCATATGATCCAAATATTGGTTCAAAGTTATGGGAAGAATTCACTATGTCAGCTGAAAGACAGGTATAGACAGTTCTGTTCAACTACGTTAATATAAAAATTTGCAAAACGTTCAAGTTATGTAAAAAATCCAGTGACAACAGTTTTTATGGAACGGGACAAACATGTGTGGCTCAGGCTGTGCCCACAGCTGTTCCGCCTGAAAGCACATCTGTTTCGGATGCTGGCTGCGTCCAGCCCACAGAACCAGGCGTCCGGCTCTGGGGAATAATAAGTCGGGCTGTAATGGAGTTCTGTTGCAGCGGATAATGTAGCGGGAGAAGATCCTGAGAAAGCACCAAGTGCAGGCAGAGGAAGAAAGGCGCTTTCGTGAGAGGAACAAACAAGACCGAAATAACTCACTTGGGCGTGTAAGGGTCGAAAATAACATCAAAGTCCTGGTACAGCTCGGCGGGACTTCTTGGTGTGGCATGATCCACGCTGCGGTAAAATCTGGCGAAGGTTTCATCGTCATCCAGCTTCATTACCTCTTTCACGGATTGACCAGTGACAGTGAGGATGGTTTCTTGCATCCCACCAACTACCAACAAAGCAGCAAATAAACAGCTTATGATGTGTATGACTCCAGCTATGGCTCACAAGTCTAAAAATCCTTTTTCCCCTAAGTTCCAGGAGTGGAGGAGACATGCTGGTAACACACAGGTGCTCTGGTGCTTCCTTGGCCCTTATTGACTTCTCACGCAAGGACTTCCCACCCACACAAAGCTTCCACAGCAAAGTGGTTGCAGACAGGGAGGTGGCCCTTCTGCACATAAGCCTGCGAAGCATGCATTTCTTTACTTGTTTCTCTTCCTGCTGGAGGGAGAAGAGCCTCAGTCTCATTCGAGAACAGGGGTTGGCAAGCTTCTTCTGCAAAGGGCCAGACGGTACATATTTTAGGCTTTCAGGGGGGCCATAAGGCCTCTGTTGTGGCTACTCATCTCTGTTGTTGTAATGCAAGTGTAGCTATTGACAGTATGTGAACAAATGGATATGCCTGTGTTCCAATAAAACTTTATTTACAAAAACAGGTAGACAGCTGGATTTGGCTGACCCCTGGGTTACATCGGAGCACTGGTGGCACAGCAGTTATGAGTTAGGGTGTTAACTAAAAGGTCAGCAGTTTGTGAGTGAAATAAGTCAATCACAAAAGGACAAATATTGTATGAGATCTCTATTGTAAAAACCCATGAAAAAGTTCACACACAAAATGTAACAATCTTTGTTGGTTACCAGGGATGGGAGGGGTGGGGGGGAAATACTAAATAGGCAATAGATAAGTGGTATCTTGGGTGAAGGGTGAGACAGTACACAATACAGGGGTAACCAGCACAACTTGTACAAGGAAAGGTCATGGAAGCTCCATAGACACATCCAAACTCCCTGAGGGACTGAATTGCTGGGTGGAGGGCTATGGGGACCATGGTCTCGGGGAACATCTAGCTCAATTGGCATAACACAGTTTATAAAGACAATGTTCTACATTCTACCTTGGTGAGTAGCGTCTGGGGTCTTAAAAGCCTGTGAGCAGCCATTTAAGATACTCCACTGGTCTCATCCCTTCGGGAGCAAGGGAGAATGAAGAGAACAGGATACAAGGAAAAGATTAGTCCAAAGGACTAATGGACCACAGCTACCAAGGCCTCCACCAGACTGAGTCCAGTACAGCTAGATGGTGCCCGGCTACCACTGACTGCTCTGACCAGGATCACAACAGAGGGTTCTGGACAGAGCTGGAGAAGGATGTAGAACAAAATTCTAACTCACAAAAAAAAAGACCAGATTTACTGGCCTAAAGGAGACTGGAGAAACCCCGAGAGTATGGCCCCCAGGTACCCTCTTAGCTTCGTGGTGAAGTCATTTCCAAGGTTCACCATTCAGCCGGGGAGTGGACAGCCTCATAAAACCAAATGGGACTAATGAGGCACAGCAGTCCAGGGACAAGGGCCAGAAGGCAGAAGGGGACAGGAAAGCTGGTGATAGGGAACCCAAGGTTGAGTAAGGATATTGTTGATGTGCTGTGAGGTTGTTAACCATTGTCATAGGGCAACGTGTGTACTGTTAAATGAGAAACTATTTTGTTCTGTAAGCCTGCATCTAAAGTGAGAATAGCAGCACAATTGGAAGAGCGTAGTTGATGTCACTGAACTTTGCATGTAGAAATTTTTGAAATAGTGTATCTTTGGCTATGTATATTTTCACCAAAAAAAAAAAAAAAAAGTTGAGAAGAGAGGGTTGACATGTTGTGGGGTTGTTAACCAATGTCATAAAACAATATGTGTACTACTGTTTCATGAGAAACTATTTGTTCTGTAAGCCTTCACCTGAAGTACAATAATAAATAAATAAATAAAAAGGAAAAAAAAAGGTCAGCAGTTTGAATCCACCATCCACTCGTTGGAAACCCTATAAAGCAGCTCCAATCTGTCCTACAAGGTCACTATGAGTCGGAATTGACTTGGTGGCAATGGGTTTTGGGTTAGATCACGGTCACATGTATATAATAAACTTCCGATTGTTTGCATTCATTACCTAGCCAGTTTACTTACTCTATTACACTTTTATACTTCTGTTGTAAACTAGGTATTTATATTTACTTTCAACTACCATCAGTAAGGGCTCCTGGCTCCTAGTATTCGCTAAGTTTCAAACACTAGATATTTAATCAGGAATAAGTTATTTCTGCGTATTATTCTTTTCTTCTATGTACTTTACTGACTTTTGTATTGAAATATTTATTTTCACATTTATTTCTCAGAATATTCTTTTAGAAATCATTTATGATTATAAAAAATAATATCAGCTTTTACCTTACTGGAAGTTGATACATACAATTTAAAGTTCATCAGACCCAAGGTTATGGTGATTTTGTACATGTACAATGGTCTGCTTTCAGGGTTAAAAGCAAAATTACCAGGTTTACAATTCTGATTGGATCATACCCCAAGGGATCAGATTCAGGAACAAATGGGTTATTGAGGGGTCTCCAATTCAGCACACTCAGGTGCATCCAGAGCTTGGCGAGCCAATCAGACTTGATCGATAACTTCATCTTTGCTCTCACAACCAAGATAATACTTAAAAATACGGATCAGTAAAGTTATAAAAGAAAGCAGACAATGCAGTTGAGAAAAAGCAAACAGAATTGGGATTTAGAGACTTTGCTAGAAGAGCAGGTGATTTTAGGTTTCCTGAGATACTCCTTGAAGATCCGCATCAGTGTGCTGTTAGCACAGAAACCGAGGCTCCCCTTCTAGCATCTGTTATGTACCTTTGCTGTTCAGCCTTCGTAGGAAGGTCTCCAGCCTGTCCAGCTTCAGGTCGGATTCCAAAGGCATGTCTGGTCTGGCTTCGATATCTGAGCAAGAAGAAAACACCAATGACAGTGCCATTGAGTACCTTCTGACCCCAAGCCCGTTGGTATACTGGGTGTCTTGACCTACCTTCTAGGGGTTTGGAAACTGGGGTAGTGCCCCTTATTTTACTGCAAACAGGGGAAGCTACTGGAGTTATGGCGGTAGGTGATGCCAAACCTGCAGAATGAACAGAGGAACGATTTAGCAGCTCAGTCCCATTTCTGGAAATTCCTAGAACCTTGATGGATTGTAATAACCCCAGTGCTGATTTTACATTTATAGAATTTACATGCACACATGTGGCAGGAACCATGACTATGTAAGACCATTGCAAATGTCCCGTTGCCATGGAGTTGATTCCAACTCATAGAGACCCTAGAGGACAGAGAACTGCCCCACAGGGTTTCCAAAGAGCACCTGGTGGATTCCAGCTGCTGACCTTTTGGTTAGCAGTTGTAGTTCTTAACCACTGCACCATCAGGGTTTCCTTGCAAATGTGGACAGGTTTCTATTGTCTCTAAGGACTGGAGTAGATTCCATTCCAAAATGGACAATGAGGACATGTTGGGAAACACGTCTGCTGACATGCAAACTGAACAGAAGAATTCATAAGGCAATCAGAACATACTTGAACCAGTGGAGTTGTGGACTCTGAAGGCCCTGTGTGTGTCTGTGTGTGTGTGTGTGTGTGTGTGTGTGTGTGTGTGTGTGTGTGTGTGTGATGGGGGGCTAGTTGAGTAGTTCAGGAGAAAGCATGTTTGCACGGTCTCCCACAGAGGAAGCAAAGAATGAGCTGTGTCATGCCAACCAGCAAGTGGCCCCAGCACTGGAGTTCTCCTCCAGACTGAAGTGAGAGAGGGACTGTCTGGCCTTGGGGACAGCCCTCAAAGTGTGGCTGCACTGAGCAACAACGCAAGGAGTGCTAACCTTTAAAAGAAAGAAACAGAGAGTATAGATTTAAGCCTGTTTGTGATTATTGGAGGGTGTGTTGCAATGTCTCACGTGTGGCTGTGAATTGGCGCGATGCCTCCATATGTATTTATGGAGGAGTATAAGGTCCTTGGGTGGTGCAAATGGTTTCGCTCGGCTACCAACCGAAAAAGGTTGGCAGTTTGAACCTACCCAGTGGTGCCAAGGAAGAAAGGCCTGGCAATCTGCTTCTGTAAAGATTACAGCCAAGAAAACCCTGTGGAACAGTTCTACTCTGGAACCCACGGGGTTGCCATGAGTTGGAATGACTCAGTGGCAACGGGTTTGGTTTTGGTTTGGTTCTATGGAGAAGCAGGGTGGGGAATCTTTAAAGGACAAATGGTAAGGAACATGTGAAGGGGAAAAAGCTAATTCCAGTACAGAGAAGGAATCCAGCTGGAGCAAGAAACTTTAATGGGGCGGGGGGGAAAGAGTATTTTTTTCCTAAGTAAAAGGAGCTGGCAAAGGAAATTAACAGTGCCTTGACAAAGAACGGTATGAGATGTTAATTCTTTGTATTCATTTGTAATAAATGTGAAACTGTTAGATGTCATTGAGACTTCAAGCAGCCGTCAAAGAACAACATCAGGAGAAAATTTAAATCACTGTCACAAGGAAAAGTGAATGAAAGGATGGCTCTACCCCTTCTCCTCCTGTGACTGGGAGACATACATATTATAGCAAACGAGTTTTAAGGAAAAATACTGTAATGTGGTTTGAACTTTAAGTTTTAGGTAATATTCTACAAGCACTTCTCAATCTGTGTATGTATTTGCTTGATGATGTCAATAAAATTTTAAAAAATATTTCAATTACAAGACCTGCGAAAGGCTTATTACAGTGAGAAAGTAAATTGTCTTGAAGAAGAATAAAGACAGGTAAAATTTGGTGCACTAAGTTCGTTACACACTGGGACAGGGAATCATCCACTGAAAGGATGCTTAGCAGAGTTCGTTAGCTCGGAGGTCATTAACTCGGCAGCTAACAAACAGTGCCGATGCAGAAGGCTGATTTCCAAAGCAACCAGCTAAATCTGTCTCTGCTTGGCTAGAGCTGTGGGCAAAACTGCAGCCACATCGCCCCCTGCGGCCCCGTCCAGGCAGCGGCACGCGGACAGCTCCAGAGAGTGGGGACATCTCTTTCCCAGCTACAGATGAGGAGTTTCCGGTCATGGAGGGAAGCACGCAGATTTAAATTGAAAATGTTAACACAAAATAAGATGAAGCAAACCCTCCTCCCAAAAACTTCTAAAAAATGAATTCTACATTCAACAGTTACCTGGAAACAATCTCACATTCTCTTATGCAAAAGTATACGCTATTTTTCTTCCAGGAGGATCCTGGAAGACCACAAAGACTTTGTCGAATACTAAGTAAACATTAAGTGGAATCTAGGAGTTTCAAAAAGGGAGCCTGTCCTAACAAGGCTAGGGTAGAAAAAGAGTCCCATGGGGTGAGAGTGAACACCAGGCTGCAAGGCCTGGCACCCCACTGCTCTGTGGTGACTGTGGAAGGCAATACTGTAGTCTGAGAGATGGGCAGCCTCCCCAGGCTGGCGCGTGGGGGCTACTTCATTCTGCAGCAAGTGGAAACAGGAAGTCCTGTCTCTGCAAACCACAGAGAGCTTGTGATTCAGGTGAAACACATCGCCCCGTTAGTGATAACAGATATCAGACAAAAAGGGCATTGTTTTTACATTAGCTCATAAGCCGACGTGAAGGAAATTCCTGGGCACGCCACACGCTGTTGTCGTTAGCTGCCGCCCGGTCGGCCCCGGCGTACAACGGGTCCTGCGCCACCCCATGATCAACTGAGGACGGACTGTGATCCAAAGGGTTTTCACTGACTAATCTTCAGAAGCAGGTTGCCAGACCCTTCTTCCTAGTCCATCTTAATCTGAAAGCTGCTGAAACCTGTTTGGCACCATAGCAACACACAAGTCTCCCCTGACAGACAGGTGCACCGGCCCGAAATCGAACCCTGGTCTCTCACACAGAAGGCGAGTATTCCACCACTGACCCCCAGTGCTCCCATGCATACCACAGAAACCAAACCCACTGCTGTCGAGTCCATACAGCCCTTGTTAAACAAAGATTCTTGATTTATTCAGGACAAGGTGAAAGCAAACGCATTCTCGGAGGGACAGCAACTACTCTGGCTTCTTCTTCACACCTCAGCACTGGCCAGACAATGGGCCCCTCTAAGTTCCTGTTTGAGCCAAGCGCTGGGAAATCTAACGTGGCTGTGCCACTTCCTCTGACATCACTGTGGACAGGAGCAGTGGTATTTGGGAGTCAGGGCTCACTTACAAAGAATTACGATTTTTTTAAGATAGTAAACGAAAAAAGAAACCAAAGTAGAAAGTCATCAGGATAAAGTCCGTGCTCTAGAAGTAAAAGACCTGAGCTCGGGGCCAAGTTCTCAGCCTGAGTTCCACTGAGGCTCGGTGGGGCCTACCGTTTGCTTTTGTTAAAACAGAGATGGGGTCATGTGAACATGGTTTAACGCGATCATGCAGTTCTGTGCTTTGATAAAGAAAGCAGTGAAGCGCTACCTTCTCACTGCGAGTAACCAGTCTTCTGCTATCCTTCGACAATGCCAGGATTAAGTAAGAGTAGGCTCGCTAGGAAGGGTTCTTCCACCAAGACTTCAGTGAATCAAAATTCCGGGGTCTTCCCTCCCTCCCTCTCCCCTGCAAATGTTTTATTATACATCTACAGTGAATGAGGCACCATCCATCAGTGAGGATCCCCAAAGGTTTAGAGAAAGAGGAAAGATAAACCTCGACAGCTAGCGAAAACGTAAGTCAACTCTAAGTTAACAGGAAAACTTTTACCACTGATTTAGAAAATTTGCTTTAAAATAATTGCTTAGAAAATGAAAATCTGTGCGTATAGATAACAAAAAGAAAACACAGTTGCCATCAAGTCGATTCCAACTCATGGTGACCCCACGGGTGTCAGAGGAGCACTATGCTCCATGGGATTTTCAATGGCTGATTTTTTGGAAGTAGATCACCAGGTCTTTCTTCCAAGGTGTATCTGGGTAAACTCAAAGTTCCAACCTTTTGGTTAGTAGCTGAGCGTGCTGACCGTTTGCATCAACTAGGGACTCCACAGGTGACAAAAGGTCCCCAAATTTTAACCATTTCCTACAGGATAGAAGATAAAGACCCATGTGGTCCCATGGAGCTGCAAAGCTCTCTGATGACCTTACTAACCACGTGAAATGTCTATTTTATAAATGTCTGCATGTAGGCTTTAAATCATCCCAAGAGCTCAGCTGCAGAGAAATAACTTTCTGCAAAGAAATTCCTCTTCCTCGGAACTGGGTACATCTTTCACACACCTATTTAAAAGGTATCTGGAAATCAGGCTTTGTAAGCCACAGAAATCTGATTTGATGCAAAAGGACCTAGGTATTTAACCTAGAGGGGAGAGAAGTTAAAAAGCTTCTTTACTGAGAAAGGCTTACTTGAGTGAACTAGTTACCAGATCGAAAGAAAACGGAAACAATTTAAAAGTAATTATGGGAAAGCACCAAGATTTGTTCGCAGATATACAATTGATTCCGAAACCTGTGCTCCATTTCCAAACGGATAAATTTGGAAATAGTGATGAATTGAATGTTTCTCAGATTGAAAGTGACATTATTTATAAAGAAAAGGTTTCCAGCAGGGATAGCTCATAAAACTTCAGTAAGATTAAAGATTAAAAAAGACCATGGCTTGTGTTTTTTTAAACTAAGCTATCACACACATCATCTCACCTTCATGGGCGGGCAACACCACATACCCACACGCACACACAGGCACACGTAAACACACTCACACTTTCTCACACACACACGCTCACATACGCACACATGCTCACATCTGACCTTTCTTCACCATCCTCCCGGCCACTGTGAACTGGGTGGAGTCGTTGGCCGCTCCTTTGCCTTTTGTCTTCCAGGCTTCTTCTCGCACAGTGATGAGGTGCTTCCTCTCCTCGATGGTCATCTGGCTGCCCCGGCTCTCTGTGACCCGCTGGGTACAGAAGGTACAGAGGGGAGAGAGGGGAGAGAAATAGCAGAGATGTGAATTTTAGCTAGTAGCATTCCGTGGGCTCAAAAGCAGGCAAACAACGAGGAGTGATGCATTTCCCAAAAACGTCCATACGTGTTCTATCTAGAACAGTCTCTGAGATAGGATTGGCTTCTTTATTTCCAGTTCGGGTTAGAGATCACCATTAACAATGCTGAAACTTTAGGTTAAGACTTTGGTTTCCTTCACCTATTTATGTGGAACACCAAAATGCTACTTGGAAATAATAAACCAAAACAGACAGGCTGTCCTCATGCCATGACGTCTGCAGGGTTCTCAAGGTGCTCGGTTTCACCTGCCGGCTGAACTTAGTTGATCAGGAGGTGTTACACATGTATGCTCACAAACAACATGTCAACTTGGAGGACTTCCTCCATGTGAGCTCATAAGGGACACGGTCAGTTACTCAGTAGGGAAAGCTGATTAGGAATCAAGTGGGCTATAGGGAGGTTTTCTAGAACTCAGCATGCTTTTTCCTGGAGCAGCAATGTTATATGGGCAGTCAGGCAACCATGTCAGCCCATGAAGTAGTAAATTTAAACTGTGATATAGCCAACGCTGAGGACAAATGGTGCCACAGGCTGGCTATATACATACATATATACATATACACATATATGTGTATACATATATATGTGTTTTATATTTTATATATATACACATACGCATATATATATTGCTACCTAGAAATACTGCTTTTTGTTCCAGGTTTCTAACTGGGGGCTCTGGCGATCCTTGCCGCTTCAATCTCTGAGCCATTGGTGGCACTCCTGCAGCCTGGGGATAGGACCTCCATGTGACGGAAGGCACCAGGAAGGGAGGAGGCACTCAGGTGGGGACTGGGGATGAGGGTGAGGTGGGTGAGGTCAGAGGATGGGACGCAGGAATAGGGCAAGCAGGGGCTCAAGGAAGGAAGGTGGCAGGAAGGAAGAGTGTGGAGGAGGGTTGGGAGGTGATGCCAGGGCGGACGTTCTAAAACGTCGGCAGGAGAGTTTGCTTTCCCTCTTCCCTTGCAGGCACTCCTCCTCTCACTACAGACCCCGCTCTGTGGCTGAGCACAGGCGAAGAGCAGGGGCCAGGCTGGCTGTGCTCCCACAGGGGGCAGGTGCCGTGGGGACTGACGTGTGGAAGGAAGGGTGAGCACCCTCCACAGGGCAGAAGGAGCCTCCCGCGGCGGTCCCTGAGAAGTCATTCCTATGAAACGGGCTCTGGGATGGCCGTGAGCTGTGTTTGTTCTTCTTCTTTAATCTCACTAGCTTCTCACCGAGGAGGGAGGCCATTTTTGCTAGGGCATTTGCATTCAAACTAGAGCTGAGGGCTCCGTCACTTCCTCTGGCAGTTACACCAGGTCTTCTTCACGCATAAGGAGTTATTCCTTGGGTAAGAAGACTTCGGTGAGCATGCCACACACATCAAGGTGATCATAAGGCCTTTTCCAGACACAGCAGGGGCACTGGGGGCTCAGAGCGGAAGTCCCTCCTAGGGGCTCTGGGATTTTTTCCCTCCCCAACGTTCCATCCCACTATGGAAAATGAGCTTCTCTGAACTGACCAGCAGGAAAAGACTCTAGGTTCATGAAGGACAGGAAGAGAGCAGACATCTGCACAGTTCATTTCTGTACAGTCTTGGAATGATGGAGGACCCGGGGTTGGGGGGACGGGGTGCAGCGTAAGTACACAAGAAGAGTCTTTCCTCCCTCTCTATGGGTACAGTATGTGCACTTCTCCACCATCTCGCTTATGCATCTCCCTTTGACAGGATTCTTCTACACAGAATCACAGCCAGAACTGATCTGAGATGTTCGGTCATTTAGATTAGGTGAAAACCCTTTTCCTAAAGAGACGTGACAGTGGAATGCAGTGCCGGATCCTGGCTTCGATACTAGACGGGTGGGGCTAAAAAGGACACTACTGTTGTGTGTGCTGTTGAATCGATTCTGACTCACAGTGACCCTACAGGACAGAGAAGAACTGCCCCATGCCCCAAAGGGTTTCCTAGGCTCTAATCCTTATGAAAGCAGATCTCCAGGAGCCTCTGGTGGGTTTAAACTGCTGACCTTTTGTTTAGCAGCTGGGCACTTAACCATTGCACCACCAGGGCTCCTTAAGAAGGATATTAAAAAAAAAAAAAAGAAGTTGCCATCAAGTTGATTCTGACTCATAGCAACCCTACAGGACAGAGTAGAACTGCTCCATAAGGTTTCCAAGGCTGTAAATCTTTATGGAAGCAGACTGCCACATCTTTCTCCCTCGGAGTGGCTGATGGATTCGAACCGCCAACCTTTCAATTGGCAGCCAAGAGCTTAACCACTGTGCCACCAGAGCTCCTGTAAAAAGGACATTAAAAAACCAAAACCCCACTGCCATCGAGTTGATTCCAAGTCATAGGACCCTACAGGACAGAGTAGAACCATCCCCATAGGATTTCCAAGTAGTGGTTGGTGGATTCAAAACGCCCTCCTTCTGGTTAGCAGCTGTAGCTTGCCATAGCTCTTAACCACCACACCCCAAGCGCTCCAAAAAGGACATTAAACCAAAAAAACCAAACCCGTTGCCACTGAGTCGATTTTGATTCACAGCGACCCTAGAGGACAGAGTAGAACTGCCCCATAAGGTTTCCAAGGAATGGCTGGTGGATTCGAACTGCCGACCTTTTGGTTAGCAGTGGAACTCTTACCCACCGAGCCACCAGGGCCCCCAAAAAGACATCAAACCAAACCCAAACCAAACCCAATGCTGTCGAGTCGATTCCGACTCATCAAAATGAAGGCAGTTTGAGTATGCACTCTGGACTAAGTCAACATCATATCCATGTTAAAGTTCCTTATCTCGATCACTGTACTGTGCTTCTGTGAGAGAAATAGCTTGGAGTTGGGAAATACACACTAAAGAACTGAAAGGCAAAGGAGCATGAAGTCTCCAAGCTCCTCCTACGTGGTTCAGGAAAATCAAGATACGGACATAGGAGAGGGAGGGGAACGGAAGAGGGAGAAGGAAGGGGAGGGAAGGAAGGGCAACAAGAAGAGGAAGGGAGAAGCGAAAGTCAGGGGAAGAAGGGAGGGAGGGAGGGAGCGAATGCGCACTCGGTCACTGTAAAGGGGATGTGGGAGTGGCCTGTCTACTGTGGCACTTCTTCCCTCGAAGTTTGAAATTTTATCAAAATCAAAAGTGGTCAAAATTTTTAAAAAATCACTTTTCTTTACTTCCTCCCTCATGATGGGAGACATGACCCTGACTCCAAGTAACCTGGTGCCTCTGGAGCACACGCCCTTGGTAAACTATGAGGTGGCCTCTGCCTGGAAGACCTCATCAACACACAAGAAAGACAGTGAGTTTTCTCTCTCTTGAGTGAATTGTAATCATACCTATATGGTAATCATACCTGTATGGTAATCATACCTGTATGGTAATCATACCTATATGGTAATCATACCTATATGGCACTTGGCTTAAAATGTTTCTAGAAACACAGCAAGTGCCAAGAACGTCTGCTTCTCCAAAGGTCCAGACAGCACTAGATCTGTGGGTGAACTCAGAGTAACACATCCGCCACGTCCAGGGTGGGTACTGTGGTGTGGTTAATGCCTCAGAAAAATGGCGGCCCCACATCAAAAATTTCATTTCCCCGAGCACTTGGATTTCCCTATAGCTCCTGCCTGAACGTGGTGAGTATGAGCTTCCGTTAGTTCTCCAGATCTGTCAAGGAATACGTTTCCTCCCCTCTACGTAATAATATTGGAAATCCTGGTGGCATAGTGGTTAAGAGCTACCACTGCTAACCAAAAGGTCGGCAGTTCGAATCCACCAGGCGCTCCTTGGAAACTCTATGGGACACTTCTACTCTGTCCTGTAGGGTCACTATGAGTTGGAATTGACTCGACGGCAACGGGTTTGGTTTTTTTTTTTTGGTTTAAGTGATAATATTAAACATAAAAACAGGAATATTTTTTCTCCCCTCTAAGTAATAATATTAAACATAAGATTTTTGCCTCTCTACAAGTTTCTTCTTAATTTTGTTACTTAGTGGGGTTGGTTTAAAACCCACAAAACCAAATCTGTGGCCGTCAAATTGATTCTGACTCATAGTGACCCTATAGGACAGAGTAGAACTGCCCCATAGGGTTTCCAAGGCTGTGATCTTCACAGAAGCAGACTGCCACATCTTTCTCCTGCAGAGCAGCTGGTGGGTTTGAACCGCTGACCTTTTAGTTAGCAGCCAAGTGCTTTAACCACTGTGCCACTAGGGCCCCTTGCGGTTGGTTTCAAACCCAAAAACTTGTTGCGGTCGAGTCGATTCTGACTCGAACATGAGGTGAATTAACACCATCAGGGCTACCTAAACATCTGAGCCGAGGATACCAACATGTGTGCCTGACCCGACATAGATGAAGAACTGATTAAACACACACACTCACACCGTGAAAGGCAGCAAAGAGGTCACTTCCCCAAATGAAAGAAAAGTGCTTCCCTACAGCTAAGGAATTGCAATGAGGCTGAATATGTGTAGGTTTTTCCTCACCTGATTAACAGATACAAAAGACAGGTATTTATGGGCAGCAGGAATAGCAGGAGAATAAGTAGAAGCGTATACAGGTTCCTACAGAGCAAAGCAAGAGGATTAGAGGTGAAAAGAGAAAAGATTTACGAAAGCGGGCTAGGGGGTGGGGAGAGACAAAAACAACGGTGTTTCTAACACAATGCTAATTTAAAAATTTAAAAACCAAAAAACCAAACCCATTGCTTTCGAGTCAATTCCAACTCATAGCGACCCTATAGGACAGAGCAGAACTGCCCCATAGGGTTTCCAAGACTGTGATCTTTATGGAAGTAGATGCCACTCCCAAAGAGCAGCTGGTAGGTTCGAACCGCTAACCTTTTGGTTAGCAGCTAAGCATGTAACCACTGCACCACCAGGGCTCCTTAAATGTTAATTTACTTGTTACAATTTTGGTTCTCTTTTCCGGACAGTCCTTCCTATTTGTTTATTTATTTTTTAAATAATGCTAACATAAATTCACACAAACACAGTAAATATACCCGAGTCGGTTTTGGGCAGGAATTAAGCAGTTAATGGCAAGATGATCACAACTGATAGAAGATATTCAGTTGCAGAGTAGGGAACCATGACCTTCATTGACAGTTCTAACGTTTAAAAAATATCACCTTCTTTAAAGCCTTTAAAGTTTTTTCACTACATAACTTAAAAAAAAATGAAGGAAACAAGATCAGCTCTCCATCTGGATAAAAATGGCACCTCGCCTCAGGATAAGAAGAGCAAACAGATTTTCAAAGGGTGTATCTTTGGCTATGTATATTTTCACCAAAAAAAAAAAAAAAGTCCTCCAAGGTCGAGAAGGGACAGTGTTGACATGTCATGGCGTGGGGTTGTTAACCAATGTCATAAAAACAATATGTGTACTGTTTAATGAGAAATTGTTCTGTAAACCTTCATCTAAAGCACAATAAAAAAAATTTTAAAGAAAAGCAAACAGAGAAGGTACAAAAGGGACCCATGAATGATCAGAATTACAGATGGCGAGGCGTAACTCCAGCCTTCTATGGAGAGGACACCTGGGTTAGAGTCAGGCTTACCCAAAGCAGATTAGAAATGGCATTATCATCTGTAACTCCTCCTTCTTCCTACAGGTTAAAACAAATGGGAAACATTGCAGAGTTGGGCGAGAAGGTTCTAGTTAGGGTGTCACGATCATTGTCCAGTACATTGTGCCTGGGCTCACTGAGCAGCATGCACATGCTCACACAGCTGGGTGGCAGACATGTCAATCAAGAAAACTCATGTCCCAATAGCATGATGACAATTAATATGCAGATCACACCCCCCAGCCCTTCTCTCTGTCTGCCCCTCCCTCTCTCTTTGAACAGACTAGATTCTTTGGACTCGAGATTTGGGATTTCAGTGACAGCAGGCAATGAGATCATGAATGTGGCAGATTCGCCACCCTGGAATTTTCAGGCACTGGTTTTGGGGACATCATAGATCTCCTTTTGATTCACTGACCTGACCCTACTGCTGCACAGTAGGAATATCAAATATTAATCTGGGGCTCAGACACAGAGACAGGGTTTTAATCACGTCTTTAAGACTTTGCTTCGTTTCTCTCACTCTTTGGTGGACCGAGTGCTCTGGAGCAAAGTGGACAGCAATCACGCCCAGATGCGCACACTCCACGCAGTGTGGACCAGGCCAGATCCACACAGCGAGTGCCTTATGCTACAAGAAGCAAGAATGTTTAAGTCAGGTTAGCCCTGGCCTAGACTAAACCAACAACAGGAGAAAGAAGAGAAGAAATAAAAATACGGGCAAAAGGGAGAACAAGAGAGGGAGCGAGAAAGAACCTCAACTCTCTCTTAGAGAAAATGAGAGTCCGCTGGGTAAGTGACTAGCACCTGAAGCTCCAAATCATCAAGCCTGTGTCTTTTTTTTTGGTGGGGGAGGATACAATTGGAAAGCAGATAGCTTCTGTTAAGTTATATATATTCTCTGAGCCATGACTGATCTTTTAGTACAAAAAGGAAAACTCTAACTTGGGTCCTGAAAATCTATCATGGGGCCAAAAGAACAGGTTCTTACCATACAGGACCCAAAATAAGATCCTGGTTAGGGCACTTCAAATTTGTTTTGTTTGGGGACAAACTGTTCGACAGAAATGAAACAGTTACATTTTTTCAAGGTATCCTTTTCAAATAGATTTCTAGCAGAAAGACAACACAGAAATGGCAGGCTGTCCTCAGGAGTGTGTGGAACCAAATCATTTACACTTTATATACTGCTTCAAACTTCAAGACAGGAAAACTAATTTACACTCTGTAATTAAGGGACCGTTGTTCTCCCTACAGAGTCATCAACAAAAGTCAGTGGGTGTCTTATTGAGGTCATTTGATGCACCAGTCCTGAAGACACCAGCTTACAGGTGTATGGCCATCCATCAGATCACGTGCTCTTTTTTCATGCGCTCATTACATTACACTATCATTGGTACAGTAGACTTCCATACGGCGTCAGTGGCAAGGACCAAGTCGAAGGACAGTTTTCTTCAGGGTCTTGCAATGTCAGAAGGCCCCTTTAAGGCCATTGTACAACTGTTCAGACTGGTAGGAAGTGACTGTTCATCTCAACACTAGGGATCTCCTGCTTCGTTCTCTGATTTTCTTGTGTCAGTGCTACAGCTGGATTTCCTTGGTAATATTTTCACTGAAAAAATATTTATGAAGCCTACCATTTAGGAATGAGGTGGCTGGCAGTCACTTACATCTGTGGTTTCTGAAGAGAATATTCCAGATGCATTTTTATTTGCACTGTCCCATGTGGCAGCCTCTCTCCACATGTGGCTATTAGGACATGCTGTAAGTGTAAGATGCATACTGGGTTTTAAAAAGTTAGTATGAAATAAAGAATGTAACACACCATTAATTATTTTAGATCAATTATACAGTAAAAGCTGTGAAAGCTGGAACCTGTGTAAGGCGGAAATCTGTCAGAGAAGGAAAACGCAGATATTTTCCACTAACAGAGAGCGACAGAGAAGTGGTGACCGCACCCCGTCAAAAGCAGAAAACTTGTGAGACTCGGATAAACAAGGCAGTCCCATCAGTTTCCAGCTCTCACAGGTTTCACTGTATGTTGAAAAGAATATTTTTAATGTATTGGATTCAATTAAAGTATTACTAAAATCAATTTCACCTGTTTCTTCTTTTTTAAATGTGGCTACTAGAGAATTTAAAGTTATATACAGGGTTCCATCCTATTTCCACCTGGACAGTGCTGCCTTCTCTGCTGCATGGCTTTCACGGGGGCGATAAAAGTGATTTATACGGTCACGTCTCTATTTCCTGCCACCTATAAATCTTCTACGGCTGCGACTCATGGGACCATACTTACCGCACACCAAAACTTGGAGGACGGCAAACTACAAATGTTTGGCAATCACTAATGTGTGCCTTTTGGTGAATTCAAAAATTAGGAAGTCGGTGACGGCCTGACTGTGAAAACAGCCTCTTTCAACCTTTTGTGGTCAGGATGGAAGCTGCCAGAGCTTGCTCTACTGAGCAGCTTTTTTTTTTTAATTGTTGTAGTTTAAGCAAAAGTTTACAATTCAAGTCTCTCACACAAAAACTTATATATACATTGTTATGTGGCCCTAACTGCTCTCCCTATATTGTGACAGCACACTCCTCCTTTCCACCCGATTCCCCATGTCCATTCAACCAGCTCCTGACCCTCTCTGCCTTCTCATCTCACCTCCGGGCAGGAGCTGCCCATTTAGTCTCACGTATCTACCTGAGCTAAGAAGCACACTCTTCACGAGTATCATTTTATGTCCCGTAGTCCAGTCCAATCTTTGTCGGAAGAGTTGGCCTCAGGAATTGTTTTAGTGCTGGGTTGACAGAGAGTCCGGGGGCCATGCTTTCCGGGGTTCCTCCAGTCTCAGACCATGAAGTCTGGTCTTCTTACTAGAATTTGAGTTCTGCACCCTGCCTTTCTCCTGCTCCATCCGGGACTCTGTGTTGTGTTCCGTGTCAGGGCGGTCATCGGTGGTAGCTGCACACTCTACTGAGCAGCTTTCTATCAGCGAGTCTAGACCCCTCTGCGTGCAGCAAGACCCCTCTGCGTGCCCCAACGTGCTGAGCGCATTTCCTTCCGGACGGCTGGACATCTCCACGGCAGCATTCGGACACGCCAGGAAACAGCAATTCCTCCAGTACTGCTCAGGTGTTTGGGGATCGCCTTCACACAGACCGGGGTTAAGGCACCCCACGTCCCCCGGTGGGGCACAGCTAAGGAGTGAGGAAATGCACGGCCGGCCCTCAGGACGGAATGAAGCCCTGGGATTATCAGAGCCCATATGAAAGCCTCTTGACCCCAGCAGAACTTCAGATTTCCCAATGTCTGCTCAAAAGGCCTAAAATAGATTGGCTTATTTTAACTTCAAAGTGCTGACTGTCTCAGGCCAAAGCAAACTAGGCTACCGAGGAGTAGCAGGGACAGAGCTTGCAAGGGGCCGCAGAATCGGCAGACATCTCCACTCGGCTCCTGTTGAGCTCTCCTGTGCTCTTAGACCCCAGGACTTCTGTTTGGTCGGTTTTTATCTCAGGGGCAGTACCTGGAATACCTCAGGATGTCACTAACCTCCTCCCACCTCTTCCTTACCTTCTAAAATCCTTCCTTGTGCATTGTTGTCAGGGGCGGCCAAGTCAATTCTGACTCCTGGTGGCCCTGTGTGGACAGAGTAGAACTGCTCCGTGGGGTTTTCAAGGCTGTGACCTTTTGGAAGCAGATTGCCAGGTCTGTCCCCTGAGGCGCCTTTGGGTGGGTCTGAAGGGCCAACCTTTCGGCTGGTAGTTGGGCGCTTAACCCTGCGCGCCACCAGGAACCCGTGTTGTTAAGGCAGTTGACATCTCCCGGTCTCCTCACGGCCTTCTGATTTTCACAGACTAAAAGGACCCCTCACTCTTCTGAGGCGGAAGAATACATATGTCACAGTTCATGGGGCATTGATTCCGTTTTGTGCTTTTTAGCTTCATTTTAATTTTAACGAAAATTTCGCCTGACCACACTACCAGGTCTTCTCTCTGTCTTCCGAATGACCAACAAGACACCTGGCCCTCCGTGGTGCTCCAGACATGCTGTACTGGTTGACGGGTTTGCTAATGAGGGAAACTGGATCTGTTAGCGGTATTTTTGAGGCAACGAGTTAAAGATTTGTTAAAAATAATGTTTGTGGGCAGTGGGGATAAATGATTGGAGGGACCCACTTTTCTTTTACTTCAGGAGGCATTCTTGAAATCCAAATTTCACATTTAATTTAATTGGCTTCTTAATATGCAACTATAGCTGAGAATTTTACAAATGACTGAGAATTAAACGTCTCTAGTTACGATTTTTAACACCACATATATCCCAAAAAAGAGAAATGAAGTTGCCGTTCCAATTTAACAGATGAAGACAGATAGTCTCAGAACTGTGTCTCACAGTCTTACACACAAACCTCATTTTTATGTAAGTTTCTTGATGCATGAAGGTCACAGTCATAATCTTTCTCTTCTATAAATGCTTAACTTTTTTTTAGAACTAGGAGGGGTCTCGGTGATGACCTGGTTGGAAGTTTTTTTTTTTTTCTTTTTCTATTCTACTTGAAGACTTTTAATCTTAGAAATTGGCCCTGACAGTGTCACAGGTACCCTACCTTGCTCCTTGCCAGCAAATACATTTGCCAACAGTAGGGCCACGGGCAGGGAAATCACTGATCGGCTTTGAAATGGTCAATAGCTGGTCTCATTATGGGTATCATCATATTAGTGATTGAACAACTCATCAATGCTTTTGCATGTGAAATGCGTGCGAGTATTGATAACAATGTATTATTTACTCTTATTTAAACTTGTAGGACAACTTGCTGGACATTCTTTCAGAGAATCTCAATAAAAAGCATATCTACTCATCATGAAACGTGCTTGAAATTATGAACTAAGTACTCACTGGCCACCATTACGTCTTGGCTTTGTACACTTGGGTTATAAATGTCTACACAGGAAAGCCAAGTCCATATTTCATATGCAACTTACAAAGCGTTAGTGGTCAGTGAAGGACTGTCACTATGACGTCCTCAGAAGCATCCTAAAGTCATTCATTAGGGAAGTGTTAGACTGAAGTTAGAGTACACACTTTATAGTTCAGGAATCTGCTTGCTGATGCATTAGGTATGCGGTGCTGTTACCAGTTCCATAAAATCTCAAGTCTTTACTTTTGATCAATTTAAGCTGCTTACGGGACAGGTTGTAAGTGTGTACTCTAACGCAGTAAAGCCCTAACGTTTCACAGGGTGGTAATTAGGTTACACATGCTTGTCTGTTGGATGCACGTCCACGCGTGATGTCAGTGAGGCCTTTTCCTAACATGGAAAGTATTACCTTCTTCTTGAACGACTGCTCTGGTTCTTGTATGTGCAGGCTGCTGGCGGCAGACGCTTTGCCATACTCCTGCTTCTTGTTAAGTCTGTTTCTCCAATCCTCCTCTCCGCTCTTCTTCAGCAGTGCCAACCTAAGGGCAAAACGCACCAACCAGAAAGAGTTCAGCACCAAGCTCCTGACTTGTAACAAGACCACAGTGGAGGTCAGTGCAAAGTCCTTGGCTAGCAAATAACCACAGCTCCCTAATTTTGCACTTTTCGAATTTCAAAGATTCTGAAGACAGCATGTCTGGAAAAATAAGAGAGTCCTTTTTCTAAGATGGCCTCAAAGATACTAAAGTTGATTGAAACGCAAAGCTGAAGTCTGGCTTGCCAGATAAAAGAGACATCATCATTCCAGCCAAGGAAATGTGTCTTTTTTTTTCCCCCTTTCCCTTGGGCTGAGAGCATGGAGGAGATAAAGGAACTGTACCCAGGGAAGCATGCCGTCTAGCGCCCCCTACTGCCACTTGATGAAATAACACCTAAGTGACTAGAGCTGGGAAGTAGTTCTTGCCTGCAGAAAGTGCTGCAGAAATGAATTTACAGACATAAAGCTATAAAAACATCGACAACCTCTTAATATCATTCCCGTTAATTAAGGGAAAAGATGTTTACGACGGCTTCTCTTCCTGTACTCTAAGTCCTCTTCCTCTGAATGAACTGGGTCTGTCCAATCTATCTTCCTTAACACAAAAACTATTCTCTACAAACCCTTTTTAAAAACTATTGCTTCAACTTTCCTCAGGGAAAAGCTATATATAAAAAAAGAATCCAATTAACTAAGACTGTTACCTAACCTACTTTAGTTCCAGAATGGTGGGGCTCGATATAAACTGCTTGGATATTATCATCAGAGAAATGTTATGAGGCTGTCTCAGCTGCCACATTATAATGAATGAAGTTGGGCAAACAGAAAAGATAAAAGGCACAAGAATGGTGATCATTACATTCATTTAAGCTGACGCTCAAGCAATTTAAAGATTAGGAAGAAAGTAAGTATTAGATTCCCTTCCCCTTGGTGCCAAGCCCGATGAGCCAGTCTTTTAAACATCATTAGTGTACAGTCTATGAACAGTGGTTTTTTTTTTTATTGTGGCAAAATACATGTAACAAAACTTCGCCATTTAACCATTGTTAAGTGTACAATTCAGTGACACAAATCACACTGACCATGTGGTACAGCCATCACCACTACCCATTTTCAAATGTTCTGCATTATCCCAAACAGAACACAGACTGTATGATGTTTGACTCTGCAGTCGACAAGGGCTCGTTCACGTACTTGAAAACAAAATCTAAATTGCTTTAAATGCTGTGATCTGCATTTCAGACTATATCATGACTAAGATTTATCTTTTCTCCAATTCATCTGAATGAATCAGTCTTTTCCTAAGAAGAAAAAGAAAAAAACTAATAAGGTGAAATAATTAGACAAAACAATTAGCAGCTGTATGCTGCATTAGCGTTCCCAAAGGTTTCAAAGTGTCTATAAATGAGGCTTTTAAAAAGAACAAGCAAACCACTACGTTTACATCCAAAGGAAAGAGTAGTTCCAGTTGGGCATCTTGGGAAGACAGGCCCTTGTCTCATGGCTATTCTCCTTGCAAACTGGTCTCAGAACCAGTTTCTCTCTCTTACTTCACCTTTGACCTAGGCCAGTGGCTGTTCCTCTTGACCAGCCATAATGTTATTAAGATGGGATTCCAAATGATTCGAGAGAATTAAAAACAAATCAAATTCATCCTCACGAGTAGAGTTTAGTAAAAATAATAGGCCACAGTCTCCAAAGAGCTTCTCCAAAAGAAGCTCCCACATGTCTGCAGCAATGACCACATCAGTTAAATAACTGTTTGGTTTCCCTGGTGATGACTTTCAGGAATCGAATACGGATTTAGAAAAAACAAATTGTGGAATCTGGAATCATTTTACAGTCCACTTTATACTCTGCTAGGTCCTTGGGTGGTGCAAACAGTTAAGCGCTCAACTACTAGCCTAAAGGTTGGCAGTTCAAACTCACCCAGTGGTGCTGTGGAAGAAAGGCCTGGCGATCTGCTTCCGTAAAGATTACAGCCCAGAAAACCCTAAGGAGCAGTTCTATTCTGTAATACATGGGGTCACCATGAGTAAAAATCTACTCAATGGTAATTTTTCTTTTTCTTTTTTTTAAATATACTCTGCTGATCTTTACAACAACCTCTAAGAAACTGGACAATGTTATTCCCAATCCGACAGGCCGGGAACATGAGTACACACAGGGGAAGAAGTTTGCTGACTGAGACCTACTGTGTGGGGGAGAATGGGGAAGTGTGATTCCAGCCTAGGCAGGCCCACCTCCCGCTTCCCGGCCGTTTCACTGCAGTAGTATGCTAACTAACCACACACATTTCTGCCCTCATGTTTCAAGAATAGCATAGCATTCTGGCTTTCTTGCAATTATTCCCTGCCCTCCCCCCGCCTCATGGCCTTCGAAGAATTCTTCCATTCCCAGAATCTGAAATTTTGCTTCTGCATGGGCCGGCAAAGTCATCATCAGGGACTTCCAAAGACTATGGAAAAACGGTGCTTCAACAGAGCTCACAGGGTACTCGCCCGCTGTAGCCTGCAGAGCGCAAATGACGTACTGCTTTAAAACCACACCCTTACACAAAAACTACAATGTATTATTGCTGTCCCTTTCGATTTCCTACTGTTGGACAATCTGAGGAGGGCGGGAGATCTTTCCAAATGTGTTCTCCTGCCATCTCGCGACCCTCCCAGCTCACCGCAGACAACCATGCGTGGGAAGGGTGAGCAGCTACGCGTCCGGTCCTGCGCGTGATACAAATTCCTGCCTATGCAATTCAAACAACGGTCAGTGCTTTCAACATCGGCCAAGGCTAAGGGCTGTCTGCAGGACCTGTGATTGCTGAGAGCCTCGGCATAGGCTTAGTCTGAGGCTGCTATCCACTGCGCGGCACTGCTTTAGCCTGTCAACCCCAAGGTCTGGCTGGGGGCCACTATGACTGCAAGCTTGCCAGGCCGCCCTTTCCACAGCCCAAGCTTTTCCAGCAGGAAACAGTGGCTTGAGAGGGCGGATTCAGCTGCGCTCATCTGAGAGGCTTGCTTGATTAGAACAAGTTCTTCGGACTCCTGGCAGTTAGGGCTGGGTCAAATAGTGACAGGCACATTATATGCTCATCTCAAGTAAGTTTTTTTCTTTAAAAGTTCCCCTTCATTTCAGAGAATCACAGGCGCCACACAGATTTCAGATAGGGCTGATGAGTACTGATCAGGGCCTGTATCAGATCTTGGTTATCTGTGGGCTGGAGGAGTGAACCATATGCCTTTTAAATGGGGGAACAAATTGAAGATCACAAAAGGAGGGTGTTAAGGGAACTATGGAGTCCCTGGGTGCTACAAATGGTTAGCGTGCTCAGTTGCTAACCAAAAGGTTGGAGGTTTGAGCCCACTTAGAAGCACCTTAGAAGAAAGTCCTGGTGATCTACTTCCAAAATATCAGCCACTGAAAACCCTGTGGAGCACAGCTGTACTCCAACATATACGGGGTCGCCCTGCAGGGGTGGATTATCCAATAGGCAAGGTAAGCACAGCGCTGACTTTGCTTACCAGATCATCCAGAGTGAACAATTTCACGTATTTTCACCACATCAAAGATTCTGCTTCTAGGTACGGCGGGCACCTGTCTCCTTCCCAACCCCACAGCGCCTTCCTACAGAATCAAAGCCTCTTTTCAAATTTACAGTCTCTGACAGGGCAGACGACCCAGTAAACAAGGTAAGCACGGGCTTACTTGTGCTTACTGACTAATCTGTAGTGAACAATTTCACATGGGATTGTGGTGAAACCCAAGTGAAATCGGTCACGACAGATGCTCTGGTAAGCACCGCGTTTACTCTGCCTGTTGGATAGCGCGCCCGTCGCCAGGCGTCGATCGAACTCCACAGCCACCGGTTAGGGCATCAGACCTCTAATTCTTACGTTAATCCGGGGCCCTCTAGTGGCTGAAATAGCCCACTGCAATATAAGAACCTCAAGTGTGCTGGGGGAAACCAGGACACCGCCTCAGTTTGGGTGGCCGTGCAGGAGAAAGGCAGGGGGAGGGGCACACAAGGAACCCAGAGGGACCCCCGTTGCAGCCTCCCCCTCTGAGGCAGAATTCTGCCGGCGGCCAGAGGCAGGGGTGGGGGGTGGGGGACGGCTTCTTCAACATTGCAGGGAGTCCAGCAAGTCCCTACAGCACCAACTTCCCCAAGTGAAAAAATGACTCCCTATCCCTTTTCCGGAGTCTTCTCCCCAAATATGAAAGCTCAGATGCGGTTCTTTCAGCAATCGTGGAAATCAGATTTCTAAAAGTCCAGTGCACTTTTTAAGAAAGGCCAAAGTTTTTATCCCTAAACAACATAAAAATGACTTGATTCACATGGTCTTTCAAAGAAGTTCCCAAACAAGGGGCAACTTAAACCCCAATCATTAGGTTGTTTCCTGATTTTTATGCTGGTCACAGCTCAAAACCTGATATTGTAGATGTCAGAACTGATTAAAAAAGGACAGGGAGTTTTGGATCTTTTTCCTTGGGCATCAACCATATTCTAAAAAAAGAGTGTACTGTGGATTTCCCAAAATTTCCTAGTTACTGCACTTTTCTAAGTCTTACTTTTCCTCACCTACAAAGTAGGGATGGCAGCACCACCTTCTGAGAACTGTCTTGAGGACTGAGTGAGACAACACAGGTGCCATGGCAGTGCTCCGTCTCGAGGACTCACTGACGTCAAGGACTGAAGAGCAGCGAAGCTGAGGTTTAGGAAGACAGGTGCACCCCTTAGGGGTTACTTGTGGGCTGGAGAAGTGCACTATATATCTTTCCAACGGGGGAACAAATCCAACATCAGGAGAGTGTTCAGGGAATTGTGCAGCTATTTAGAAGAAACGATGAACGTAATCTGCAAATCCCAAGCTCTACTTCTTGGAGTTTAGAATTTGAAAATGGGTAACCAGTGAGCCCATGCACAGAAAATGTCAATTGAGAAAAATGATTTGGGAGGACGGTGGACTCTACGTAACTATGCTGTCTAGCTAGAATTTTCTGTCCTCTTATCATTTCCTCCTAGTTAGAAAAAACACGTGAGCTGCTAAAACACTAATTGAAACATATTGAAACTTTGTTGCAATACAATGGGGGAAGGGGGGTATTGAGAAATCAGCCTCAGGGGTCTGTTCCCTTCACCATGTAGCCCTAGTGGCCACTACACCTCCTAGACATTTAGCTCCTTCTTTTAAAATGGAGTCTTTTGGTGGTGCAAGCTGCTAACCAAAAGGTTGGAGATTAAAGTCTACCCAGAGGTGCCTCAGAAGAAAGTCCTGGCAATCTACTTCCCAAAACCCAGCCACTGAATACTCTGTGGAACACAGCTCTACTCTGACACACGTGGGGTCACCATGAGTCAGAACTGACTCTGTAGCAACTGGTTTTGGTAAAATGAGGTAAGGAGAGGTAGTTAAGGAGCCCTGGTGGTGCAAGTGGTTAAGTGCTCGGCTGCTAACTGAAAGGTTGGCAGTTTGAACCCACCTAACAGCTCTGCAGAAAAATGCCTGGCGATCTGCTCCTATAAAGAATACAGCTGAGAAAATCCTATGAGGCAATTCTATTCTGTAACACTTGGGTGGCTAGGAGTCAAAACTGACTTGAAGTTGTCAATACTCAGATCTCTGGGATCAAGTTCTCCTCCAGCCAGGTTTTTGCAGACGAGGACCTCATGCAGAAATAGGCCAAAGTGCTTGCCTGATTCAAGACATCATTCTTCATATTTAGCTTCTGCCCCTCCATCTATGCTTCCTCAGACTGTTGTCGTTGGGTGCTACGGAGTCGATTCCAACTCACAGAGATCCCATGTGTTATAGAGAAGAACTGCCCCGAAGGGTTTTCTAGGCTGTAATCTTCATGCGGGCAGATCACCCGGTCTTTCTCCCACGGAGCTGCTGGGTGAGTTCAAAATGCCAAACTTTCAGTCAGCACCTGAGAGCTTAACCATTGTGCTAGCAGGGCTAACCCGTTAACCCACTGCTGTCGAGTCGATTCCAATTCATAGTGACCCTGTAGAGTAGAACTGCCCCACAGAGTTTCCAAGGAGCAGCTGGTGGATTCAAACTGCTGACCTTCTGGTTAGCAGTCACAGCTTGCCGTAGCTCTTAACCACTGCACCACCAGGGCTCCCCAGTAGGGCTACTAGGTATAATTTACTGTGAATTTAAAAAAAATAAAGGCAACAACAAAAATAAGATTTAACAATCTTATTAATTTGTCAACAGAAAAAGTTCCATCTAGTTAATATTTTATAAATGATGTCCAAAAAGCTTGCCTTTAAAAAACAGAATGTAGAGTGAAGAACTCTCGTCATAGTTTGATATATAGTCTTGGGCAGTTTGAAATGTATCTAGAAAAAAGATACGATTGGCCCATGATTGACAAAGCAATAAAACTTCTGAATGGTGGGGAGGCGGAGCCAACATGGCGCTGTAGACAGAAGCACCACACTGTCCCTCCACAGCGAAGACCCGAAAAACTAAATAAAACAGAGACAACAATGCCAGAACAGTAAAAGAGGGAATAAACGATGTAGGTATAGAACTTTCTAATGGAGAGGAAGGCAAGGCAATACCAAGTAATAATAGACTGGTTCAAACCTAGGAAGATAAGGGTAAATTTCAAAGTAACCACAAAGAAAGTTGACAAACCTACTCATCAAAATAAAGAAGAAAAACATAAAGTCTCAGTAAAAACAAACTCTACAAAAACAAAAGAAATGAAAACAAAAATCCACAAACAAAAGGAATTCAGCACAGGAGAGTAAGAGGAACAAAGAAATCGTCAGCACTACAAAAAAAAAAAAAAAAAGCACTAAAAAATGACAGCAATAAACTCACACCTATCAATAATTACACTGAACATAAATGACCTAGATACACCCATAAAGAGACAGAGAGTGACAGAATGGATAAAAAAGCAGAATCTATCAATATGCTGTCTACAAGAGACACACCCTAGAAACAAAGACATAAATTTATTAAAAATCAAAGGATGGAAAAACACATATCAAGTAAACAGCCACTAAAAAAGAGCAGGAGTGGCAATACTAATTTCAGATAAAATAACTTTAAAACAAAATCCACCATAAAAGACAAAGAAGGGCATTATATTATGATTAAAAGGACAAACCATCATGAAGAGATAACCATAATAAACATCTATGTACCCAATGATAGGGCTCCAAAATACATAAAACAAACTCTAACAGCACTGAAAAGAGAAATTGACAGTTCCACTATAATAGTAGGAGACTTCAACAAACTACTCTCGGTAAGGGACAGAACATCTAGAAAGAAACTCAACAAAGATACAGAAGATCTAAAGCCCACAATCAACCAACGTGAACTCACAGACATATATAGAACACTTCACCCAACAGCTACAAAGTACACATTCTTTTCCAACACACATGGAATGTTCTCCAGAACAGACCACATCTTAGGCCACAAAGCAACCCTCAACAAAATCCAAAACACTGGGATAATACAAAGTTATCTTCTCTGATCACAATGCCATCCAAGTAGAAATTAACAACAGGAAAAGCAAGGAAAAAACATCAATTACATGAAAACTAAATAACACCCTGCTTAAAAACCACTGGGTCATAGAAGAAATCAAAGATAGAATCAAAAAATTCGTGGAATCAAATGAGATTGAAAACACATCATACCAAAACCTTTGGGACACAGCAAAGGCAGTCCTCAGAGGTCAATTTATAGCAATAGATGCACATCAAAAAAGAAGAAAGGGACAAAATCAAAACATTAGCTATACAACTCAAACAAGAAGAAGGAGAACAACAAAAGAAGACTACAGCCACCAGAAGAAAGGAAATAATAAAGATCAGAGCAGAAATAAATGAAATAGAGAATAGAAAAACAATAGAAAAAATCAACAAAACCAAAAGTTGGTTCTTTGAAAGAATCAACAAAATCAACAAACCACTAGCCAAACTGACAAAAGAAAAACAGGAGAGGATGCAAATAACCCAATAAGGAATGAAATGGGGGACGTTACAACAGACCCAACTGAAATAGAAAGGATCATTAAAGAGTATTATGAAAAACTATAGTCCAACAAATTTGAAAATCTAGAGGAAATGGACAAATTTCTAGAAACACACTACCTACCCAAACTACAACAAAGTAATGTTGAAAATATGAACAGACCCATAACAAGAGAAGAGATTGAAAAGATAGTAAAAAAACTCACAACAACAACAACAACAAAAAAAAAAAGCCCTGGCCCAGATGGCTTCACTGGAGAATTCTACCAAATATTCAGAGAATAGCTTACACCAGTACTACTCAAATTATTTCAGAACACAGAAGAGGAAGCGATACTTCCAAATTCATTCTATGAAGCCAGCATAACCGATACCAAAACCAGGCAAAGACGCCATAAAAAGAGAAAATTACAGATCAATATCTCTCATGAATATAGATGCAAAAATTCTTAACAAAATTCTAGCCAGTAGAGTTTGGCATCATATCAAAAAAATAATACACCATAACCGAGTAGGATTCATAGCAGGTATGCAAGGATGGTTCAACATTAGAAAATCAATCAACATAATCCACCACATAAATAAAAGAATCACATGATCATCTCAATCGATGTGACAAAGTCCAACACCCATTCCTGATAAAAACTCTCAATAAAATAGGTATAGACGGAAAATTCTAAACATAATAAAGGGCATCTATACAAAACAACCAACATCATTCTTAACAGAGAGAGGCTTAAAACATTCTGTTTGAGAACAGGAACAAGACAAGGATGCCCTTTATCACCACTCCTATTTAACATTGTGCTGAAAGTCCTAGCTACAGCAATAAGCAAGAAAAAGAAATAAAGAGCATCCAAATTGGTAATGAAGAAGTAAAACTGTCCCTATTTGCAGATGATATGATACTATACATAGAACACCCAAAAGACTCCACGAGAAAACTACTGGAACTAATAGAAAGATTCAGCAGAGTAATAGGATACAAGATAAACATACAAAAATCAGTTGGATTCCTACACACCAATAAAGAGAACGATGAAAAGGAAATCAGGAAAACAATACCATTTATAATGGCCCCTAAAAAATAAAATACTTAGGAATAAATCTAACCAGGGATGTAAAAGACCTGTACACAGAAAACTACAAAACACTACTGCAAGAAACCAGAAGATATCTACATAAATGGAAACACATACCATGCTCATGGATAGGAAGACTCAACATTGTGAAAATGACAATTCTACCCAAAGCAATTTACAAATACAATGCAATCCCGATCCAAATACCAATGACATTCCTTAAAGAGATGGAAAAAACAATCATTAACTTTAGATGGAAAGGAAAGAAGCCCCAAATAAGTAAAGCACTACTGAAGAAGAAGAATAAAGTTGGAGGACTCGCACTACGTGACCTCAGAACCTACTATACAGCTACAGTAGTCAAAACAGCCTGATACTGGTATAACAACAGATACGTTGACCAATGAAACATAATTGAGAACCCAGATGTAAATCTATCCACCTACGGTCACCTGATATTCAAAAAGGGCCCAAAGTCCATCAAATGGGGAAAAGACAGTCCTTTTAACAAACGATGCTTACAAAACTGGATGTCCATCTGCAAAAAAATGAATCAGGACCCATACCTCACACCACACACAAAAACTAATTCAAAATGGATCAAAGACCTAAATATAAAACCAAAAACTATAAAGATCATAGAAGAAAAAACAGGATCAACGCTAGAGATCCTAATATATGGCATTAACACATTACAAACCATAACTAACAACATACAAACTCCAGAAGATAAGCTAGATAATTGAGATTTTCTAAAAATTAAACATTTATGCTCATCAAAAGACTTCACCAAAAGAGTAAAAAGAGAACTACAGACTGGGAAAAAAGTTTTGGACATTACAAGTCAGACAAAGGTCTAATCTCTAAAATCTACAGGAAAATCCAACACCTCTACAACAAAAAGACAAATAATCCAATTAAAAAAATGGGCAAAGGAAATGAACAGATACTTCACCAAAGAAGACATTCAAGCGGCTAAAGACACATGAGGAAATGCTCACGATCTCTAGCCATTAGAGAAATGCAAATCAAAACCATAATGAGACACCATCTCACCCCGGTATTACTGGCACAAATCAGAAAAACAGAAAATATCAAATGTTGGAAAGGCTGCGAGGAGATTGGAACTCTTATGCACTGCTGGTGGGAATGCAAAATGGTACAACCATTTTGGAAAACGATATGGCGCTTCCTTAGAAAGCTAGAAACAGAAATACCATATGATCCAGCAATTCCACTCCTAGGAATATATCCTAGAGAAATAACAGCTGTCACAGGAATAGACATAATGCACACCCATTTTCATTGCAGCATTGTTTACAATAGCAAAACGATGGAAACAAACTAGATGCCCATCAACAGTTGAATGGATAAACAAACTATGGCACACACACTGTGGAATACTACGCAACAATAAAGAACAATGATAAATCTGCAAAGCATCTCACGACATGGATGAATCTGGAGGGCATTATGCTGCATGAAATAAGTCGATCACAAAAGGACAAATATCGTATGAGACCACTACTATAAAAACTCATGAAAAGGTTTACACACAAAAAGAAACACTCTTTGATGGTTACGAGGGAGAGGAGGGGGTGGGGGTAAAAAAACACTAAATAGACAATAGATAAGTGGTAACTTTGGTGAAGGGTAAGACAGTAGACAATACTGGGGAAGCCAGCACAACTTGTACAAGGCAAGGTCACAAAAGCTCCATGGACAAATCCAAACTCCTGAGGGACCGAATTACTGGGCTGAGGGCTGTGGGGACCATGGTCTCAGGGAACATCTAGCTCAACTGGCATAACACAGTTTATAAAGAAAATGTTCTACATTCTACTTTGGTAAGTAGCATCTGGGGTCTTAAAAGCCTGTAAGCAGCCATCTAAGATACTCCACTGGTCTCACCCCTTCAGGAGCAAGGGAAAATGAAGAGAACTAAAGACACAAGGGAAAGATTAGTCCCAAGGACTAATGGACCACAGCTACCACAGCCTCCACCAGACTGAGTCCAGTACAGCTAGATGGTGTCTGGCTACCACCACTGACTGCTCTGACCAGGATCACAGTAGAGGGTCCTGGACAGAGCTGGAGAAAAATGTAGAACAAAATCCTAACTCACAAAAGAAGACCAGACTTACTGGCCTGAGAGAGACTGGAGAAACCCCAAGAGTATGGCCCCCAGACAGCCTTTTAGCTCAGTAATGAAGTCACTCCAGAGGTTCACCTTGTAGCCAAAGATTAGACAGCCCCATAGGACAAAACAAGACTAAAAGGGCACATCAGCCAAGGGACAAGGACTGGAAGGCAGGAGGGGACAGGAAAGCTGGTAACAGGGAACCCAAGGTTGAGAAGGGAGATTACTGACATGTCATGGGGTTGTTATCCAATGTCATAAAACAATATATGTACTGTTTAATGAGAAGCTAGTTTGTTCTATAAGCCTTCATCTAAAGTACAAAAAAAAACCCCAAAAGACAAACAAACAAACAAAACCTTCTGAATGGTGGGAGGTGATAAGAAAGGGTTCAGACTGGCAGAACTATAAGGAACAGACAGATGCAATCGTTCTGCTAATCGTATCAGGAAATTAGCTTGACCTTTCTGTATTCAGTATTCCTATCACTATTACATCTTTTGCTGCTTAATTCAACTGTGGCTAAAGGTCACAAAGGAAAATACATCCTGCAAATGTTTAGCTCCTATTTTCTGTATTGCTCCCATTCAGATATATCCTCTCAATCCTACATCATTCTTTTGAATGAAATAAGATGACAGTGTTATTTGATACGCATATGTAATCTTTCGTAGCTATTACCTGATATAAAATTTCTAAACGCAGAACAGAAAAGTCATCTGTTCTACTTTCTGTAAAATAAGCAGAGCGTGTATTCGAATCCCACAGAGTCATATTCTAAATGTGAACTTATCTTCCTTCCCTCTACATATATGTTACGTGGACAGTCACCAACAGTTAGTGCTCTCAATTGGAAGCCACGTGTATCTGAAAAGCGCCAAGATGTCAGCTCCTATCACTGGATACTCAGAGGGTTTAATATAAAAAAGAAAACAGAACCATAAACCAATGAAGCAAGAATGAGTTTGTTTCCTCATCGGAGCTGGAACTGGCGCTCCATTAACATGGGAGCCAGGCACTCAGGGGATGAAGTTCACGATCACGTTCTGGACTTCCCAAAAGAATGCTGGAAGAACAGCACAGCCCCTTCCGCAGCTGAATTTGTGATTTCATCTCTTTGCTCATCATGCAGATCTTTTTTTTTTTTAAAAGAAACACAAGTCTAAGCTCCGCCCCCCACCCCCAGTAGAATCTGTTTTCAATCCTTGCATCTCTGTTACCTTTCTTTAATTGACATGGTTTTGCTGGGTGAGTCAAGGATGCCCTCTACCATTGGTGCTTTGATCTCTCCGGCAGCAAACATGGCACATGGATTCTTATAGAGCTTCTCCTGTGCTTGTTCTCCAGAGTCTGGCTGCTTACAGGACATCGGGGTTGCGGCTGGAGCAGCGGCCTTCCCAGCCACTGTGTCCGTCTGCTCACAAGTGGGCTCCCCGAGCTCCGCTGCTGGGCAGGAAAGCAGCGGCATCAGCACTTACTCCTCCAGCAAACATTCTTCCAGCCATTAACCCCCTCACAGCCAAGCACTTGGAGTTCATTCCATGGACACGTGACAGGTTACCCGATCCATTGGGACTGAGGCAAATCTAGAGTACTGCGAGAAAGCCAAACTTCCTGTGGGTTACTCCCCATAGCAAATCCCATCACGGCAACTAGTCTCTTCCCTGTGTAAGACAGAGGAAGTGAGCATTCACCGTAAACTCTGGAATGTTTCTACTCCCTCAAAACAAGACTTGCACGTTTCAAATGCACTGTACTCACACACCAAAACCCTTATCCTAACTTAGGCAGCATCATTTTACAGCAATTAGAAACAAGATGAAAGTCCCATGCAGTAGAGCTTGTTAGTCTTCTAAAAAAAAAAAAAAAGGGACGGTGGAGATAGGGATAAAGAGTCTAGAAACCCGAAACACAGGTCTGAGTCCTTATTCCCCACGCTTACCCAAGCCCTGGACCTTTTGGGTCATCAACTTATAAGAGGCCAACAGAAGTGGCGGCTTCCAGGCTGTTACGTGAGTGAACACAATCAAAACACTTATCAAGATGTAGAAAGAGCTTCAGGTATTTTTACTGCTGAAAAAATGGATTCACCCACTGGAAAAGTCAAATGAAAGGGGCAGAGAAGGCTGGAGGAGCATTTGATTCACACGGGACTTTTAAATCAGTAATGGCTGTAAACGGCCTTTGCAACTGAGCTGGCAACAATCAGCAACACACACAACAAAGCAAGCAGAAACTGGAAACCTAAACCTTGAAGCGCGGCTGTGACTGACTTTACCTCTCAGAGAAAACTCGCTTCTCCTGACATCCTCCATCTCTACCTTCTCTTCAAAGGGCCGCCTGTCTTCCAAGTCCTGGTCCCCGGGTGCAGAGCTTTCAGCAGTGGAAAATTCCTTCAGCTCATCACAAAGATGGGCTATGGAAGGACTCGCTAGCTCCATGCTTCCTTTTCTTGGGATGGCGTATTTAGGTTCTTTAAGGCTGTCTCCTCCCCTGACTCTACTAAGAACAGGGTAGGATGGTTCTGCTTCCTCAAAAGATTCATACTTTCTAGCCCAACTGTACCCGCTGCTCAAGACTTGCTTGCTTTCTGCCTCTCCAAATACTTTCAGGGTTCCTTTGTTCCCGCCATCCTCTACTGGAGGCTGCCATGCTTGTGATTTCAGAATGCTTCGAACCGGAGAGTCTGAGTTATCTATCGAAGAAGGCAACTTGTAGTCAATGGCACTTGTATGGTCATCAATAGATGGCTTTGCCCGAAGATCGCCCACATACATGGGTGTGACAGTGGGTGCCACGGTGGATACAGACGTGTTAACGGTAGGTGCGAAAGGAACGAGCTTTCCGTTTTGAACCTGGGGAAACACAGGTAAGAAGTACAAAGACGATTTAAGAAGATTGGCTACCTCATCCTGGTTTACAGATGGGCAGACCGAGGCCCTGCACTTGGTACAGTTTCACTGCTTATCTTCATGGGAAACCCTCACTGACACAGTTATATAATGCATCTCATTAAAAAAAATCTAGTGCGTGAAAAGCAAGTTGGGCATACTGTTGTCTGAAACGGACTCACTCCAGATAATAATTTCAGCAAGCAAATTTATGAAAACCAGAACAGAGAAACATACTGGGCGTGATGATCTTTTGTAGGAATTAAGTTATCATCAAATCCCCCACCGGTAACACTGTTTACAGGTAGATCGCCTTAATTCTGCCGCAAACCTAGGAATGACACCCTGCTCTTGTATGTGAAGAACACACGAAAACTGGAATCAGATGACAGCGTACCCACCTGTTCCACCTCTCCAAGTGTGACCGGCTGTGTTTGATAGCGAGCATTCGTTCTCCTCTGTCTCGTGTCTATTCTGTTCCGGGTAGAAATAGCTTTTGACACAGGCTGGGACAGCTTGTTAAACAAGGCCAACTTCTCCGCCAGGCTGAGAGTGGAAGAATCGGGTTCACCTTGTTCAGCAGAGTCTTTGCCCTCATTTGCCTGGTCCCTAGCTAACGCCTTTTGGTGAGCGGATGCCTGTAACCTGAAAGTAACAAAAATTCAGGAGCACAGAAAGAAACAAGCAAGGGCCCACCGCTAACTTAATATATTAATACTGTGTTAAAAGTGTCAAAGCAATAACTTTGAAAAGGGCCTATTTTTGCCTTTGTAAATTTAGGACAGGTGTATGCAGTTGTTAAGCTGTTAAACAAGACAATGAACAGCAGAGACTTGGGAAACTATTATCAGCTCCACAGAGAGCAGATCTTTAGCTCTGAATAATTTCTAAAAAATGGGTTTCCTATTTAAGGAATTGAAGTATGCTTGGATATAGCTTATCTTATTTAGAAAGAGAAATTGTATTGTTAGCCAGGCTAAAAGGAGTTGGCAGGCATTACCTGTGGCGTATTTAGGCTCTATATATGTATTTCAGAAGGTGGTCTTCTCATTTTAAATAAGAAACAACATAGTCACTGTCAACAACATTGTCTATAACACAGGGGTTTGAATTTCACTTGCTAAACGTGAGTGGCTTAATTTTAAAAATTCTTTCACTCCTCTATCTAGCATTTTCTCTCATAGGTTTCTCTGGGTCTTCTGAAATGTACTTAACTTGGAAATTCCCAGTAACTTGAAAACTGAAGAAAATTTCAGGTGATTACAAATTCCTCCAACTTGCAGCTCGAGGAGAAGCTTTCCGCTTTACATGTCACTCAGAACGGTGACAGAAGTTTTCCAGACAAGATACCACCTGCCTGGGCAAACCCAACTCTCAGATCCAACAAGAAGCGTATTCTGCCTCAACGCCAAGTGGTCCCAGACAAAAGAGCAGTATCTCCGCTCCAGATGGGCAGTGAGGAGGGGAATGAAAGCAACCTGAGACACAAGTCTGTCTTGAGGGGCTGCAAACCGGGAGGCAACCTGAACCTACTTCCCTCAAGAGCTCCCTGCCTGGGTTACACTAGGTTCACTTCTCCGCTGTCATTTTGCTTCTTTTAATCTCATTTTTAGCCTTTGTGTATTAGTCCATAACAGTAAAATAAAGGGGATACTGACGTGCTTTAAGGACGTAATTTTAAAACGTAATAATAAAGCAGCTACTAAGTTCGAACACTATAAATTGGTTTCCCCATCCTAAAACATAACTGCCCTGTCTCTCTATAAATCAGAAACATGTAGGATTATTTTTAGCATATATTCTTTTGTTTATATGAGTTTTAAAAATTCTGGTGTTACTGGAATTTCCACATTCATGCTAACTCCCCATCTGTCTGCTAGTCAGTGTTAAGTGCTAGTATTACAGATGAAGAATGAGATTGTTTAGGGATGACTGTCATTATGAGAAACAGACACAAAACAAATGCATCAGTGAGTTAGTAGAATCCTAGGTCCAGTACGAAATGTGAGCACAGAGACTAAAGTGTTCTCATGCATGTCGACATAAAGTTATCAGTACCTTGCACTATGACAAAAGCAAATGCCACACATGCCCGGAACCACTCATGGCACTGACTTGTTTGTCAAACAAACACATGGCACTGGGGATTGGAAGATGCATCGGCTGTCCAGCACCTTGGCACTCAATGCCACATGCAGCTATTTCTGTCCAGTACCTGGCAGGCTGCACAGTGCTCTGAGCTACAGTGGGGCTAGGAAGTCTTGCCATTAGAGGCTCGGTGGCCACAGAACACGAAGCAGGGATAGGTTCACTTTAAAAGCAATTGTCAAAGAAGGAACATTCATAAGGAGAGAGAAGAAAAGAAGCATTAAGGAAAGCATTTGAAATTCCGAAAAGCTAAATCAAATACTTGAACAAAATTATGAGCTAAGTGCTTTTGAAAACGAATCACAACAGAACTTGAAAAGCCATCACAAACTTAAGACATAAGAGACAGAGACTGTCCAAAGCCAATCGAATAGAATGGGTTTTTCAGCTTGGCAAGGATTTGCTATATCTTTAGTACAAGTGTCCTGGTTTGAAAAAATAGTAAACAAACAAAGACTAATATCAACCGTCAGCAAAGAAGACGACTGTGCCCACGTTTTACGATGTTGTTCTCAATTTTTTTTTTAAATTAGTGTCCTCATATATTGACGGCATCAAAGTGGACTCACTGAGCCTTTTAGGTGATCATTTTCGTTTGTTTACTGTTTTCTTCCCTTGGCCAGTTGCTTCTTATTTTACAACAGTCACACACAATGTTTTTTTTTTTTAAAAAACAATCTGACTTGCTAAGAATTCCCAATGAGGACAAGAAGTTACTTATCCACAAATACACCAAGGTGAGCACCCACCAGAGATGGAACAGTTGCTCTTTCTAACAGCAGGTTCACAGACGTGACCTCTGACACAGAAGCCTCGTAGGTTGTCAGCGTCTTGAATGACATGAACTTCACTTTTTTCAGGAAAGGTGTGTGTGTGTTGTGTGTGCATCGGGGGGGGGGTATGAAAACAATTTTGTCAAAACTAATAACAGTTTTCACTTGATTGAAACAATGATCTCAGAAGGAATTACATACTTTGGAAAGTTATCAAACTTTCAGTTTAATTTTTATTGCTGATTATTTACAAACAAACAAAAAGATTGCTTCTCTATTAGAGATACAAACTGAAATGTTTATGGGTGAAATGATACGATGTCTGGGGTTTGCATGAAATAGTGCAGGAGGAAAAGGGGAAGCCAGTGGGAATAGCAGCAGAACCAGATTGCCCAGAAGTCAATGACTATTGAAACTGGGTAAGAAGAAGATGGGGGGGGGGCATTGTAACAATCTGTCTACTTTGATGTTTTAAATTTTCCATTGTAAAAGAGATAAGCAAAATGCATAGGGAAAAAAAAAAGGAAGCAGAATTAACTCTTCAAATTTTTCTAAGAGATACAACAGGTGGCGGTGGTGGTGGCATTAGCTGCTGTCAAATCATCCTCTGGCTCATGGCAACCCCATGTGTGACAGAGTAGAACTGCTCCACAGAGTTTTCTCGGCTGTAATCTCTATGAATCTTTCATGGAGCTGTTGGGTGGGTTTGAACCGCCGAGCTTTAGTTTAGCAGCAGACTGCAAACTGCTCGGGCCACCCAGGCTCCACAGGAGATCCAACAGGTAACAAATCCAATGACAAAGTTTAGAAAGGCAGCAGCAAGGACAATCACTCAATGCCAGCCTCCTTGTGGCTTCCAAGTAAACTATCTCTGCCATCTTGTTTTTATTTAAAAGCCCTGTGATCTTTGTCTAAAAGAAGAAGTCCAAGCCAAGGCCCCGTCACCCCAACGGAGACTCACGTGGCTGCGATCACCACCTCCTCTGTGGTGACGGGCTGGGTGTGGGATCTGTCCTGCAGGCGGCGAAGCCTTTGCTCCACTGCCAGGTTTCTGGAGCGTCGTTTAGGAACCTTCTTTTCATCAAATGATTTTTCCATTTCCTAAGAGTAGAAACATCATGGAATCCCTATAAATCCGAGGAAGGGCCACTGGGGCGGCAACCTGTCTCACCTCTCTTCTCCTACAGGACCTACGGGGTGGACGTCGCTGAGGCAAGGGTCTTTATCAGAAGTGTACGCTTGAGCTGGGTGTCAAAGCCAGGGAAGGAACGGGAGGAGGACAATAGGTGGGGCAGACAGAGGACGATCTCAGAGCACCCTGAAGTGCCCAGAGGTGCACGAAGCAGGGCAGGGAAGCGGGGTTCCCAGCTCTATGGGTCATAATTCTGACTAAACACTTTGGGGACATCTTACCCTGAAAAGTAGCCTCTTGGCAGCAACACTCAGCTTGGCTCGTTCATCTACCTTTTCTTCATCTGCAAAATGCCACAAAATAAAAACTGAAAATCATTAGAAAACGTAAGTGAAACCTCTGAGAAGTTTCTCAAGGCTGGCCTGGAAGCCCTTGGAATACAAGCATAGCTGTACTAAACATAACAGTTGGCACCATCTCCCCTTTGGGTAGAGCCCATTGTTTCTGCTCAGTGAAAAGGTGCTGACTGCCATCGAATTAAAACCCTGCCCGGGCAGAAATTTTCTACTATAATTTGATTAATTAAGATTGAAGAAGAGATTTTTACAGAAACAATTTCTCAATATATCACATACCCACCGCCGTAGAGTCGATTCCAGCTCATAGCAGCCCTATAGGACAGAGTAGAACTGCCCCACAGGGATTCCAAAGCTGTAATCTTTACGAAAGCAGACTGCCACAACTTTCTCCTGCTGAGCGGCTGGTGGGGTCGAACCACCGACCTTTTGGTTAGCCGCTGAGTGTTTAACCACCGCGCCACCGGGCTCCTTCATACATCATGTACTCTCCTTAATTGTCACATAGCGGCAGTAACGAGAAAAGCCTGACGATGGGGTCCAACTCTCTTGGTTTTAACATTGCTCAGCCACGACTTCTAACTCTCAAAAATAACGCTCATCTGAAAACCTCAGCTTGGTTTTACTGTATTCATAGAAAGAAAGACCTGCAGAAAAGTGAGGAATTTATATGTTCCACAATCGTATCTTCTCAAAAAGCCAAAATCCTATTATTTAACTCTCATCTGGGTGGGATGATAAAGAAGAAAATGAAAATATACTTGCCCTCGGCAGTTGGCATTTCTGAATGTGAAGTAGATCTAGGAAAGACATTAGCAAACAAGAGCAATAGTAAGTTAGCTGGGGTGAGTAGAAGATCCAAATAAAACATCATATGTAAAGTAAAAATTAAAAATCCGATGAACACTCTTAAAGAATATGGTCCCAGTAGCAATTCTAGTTGCGAGTACCCATTCCCAGTGATTACTGACACAGTGGAGCACATGTACACACAATCTCAGCCAAATGTGTAACTCGTGGACAACTTATTAAACAGGACTGATGATAATTTTTTAGACAAATCTTAGCATTTCTATGTAATAGCATATGACAATTTAATATAAAACCTCAAATACAACCCATAGGCAGACATTTATAAAATGAATATAAAATTCCTTAGTCACTTTCACTGTAAAATCTGGTAAATACTCAATTTGGATTCTAATTTAGCAAGGGCATTAGAATATTAAAAATATTAAGAAAAATCATGTTTCTTAAGTCTTAAACCATTACAACCAACCCTTTTTCACACCACCTAAATGCAAAGTAAAACTGCGTACTGTGATACCAGTATAAAAGTCAATACTCCTTAAAAATATATTTAAATCAGCCAAATAAGTATCCTCTATCGATTAGGTAGAAGAACTGTGGAATCACCAAGATCCTATACACACAGCACCAGGACTATCGTTGTGGTAAAAATCCTGTATCATTCATTTCTCTTACATTCCTAGACCTACGGAACGACACATACAGGTGCCTACCTATCCGACTCCTTTCGTTCTGCTGAGGTTATAGGTTGAGTTCTAAATCTCTCAGAAGTCTTTCTACTTTCACCAGGAGAAAAATAGCGTCTTGGTTTCCGGGACACTCTCTCCCGTTCCATACCGGTGGGCGAGCCAACTCCTTCGGTTGACCTCTCAACCCGTGAACGGCTTTAAGGATCATGGGGTGGAGAGTATACAAAAGGAAAACAGGAAGAGAGAGAGAATAAAGCAAAGGTTTATGCATCTCAGCGTGCGAAGGCACAGGTAGTGCTACATCCGTCTGCATGCCTCTACCATGCAGGAAAGGAGGTGGGGCATCCCCGCGACCCAGTACTCTGTTACCCCATTAGTAGGCAGAAGCAAAATGGTAGTTTTGGAGCCATTTCCTCATATTGTCTGCCCTGCACACACTTGTGAGCTAAGCTAACAGGGATTAATGCAGGACACGACACACGTTGAGAAGTGAATAATTCTGCCAAGGACGTGCAAGTGACACATCGGGTGTACGTTTGAAACATCACCTACAGCTCAGGTTTCTTGCTGGCACTGATGGACTCCAGAAACGCACTTCGGAGCTGGGCGACGGAGACCTTGGTGTCCACCATCCCAACCTCCGCATAGGGCCCTTCTGCTCTGGAACTCTGCGGCTCCAGCTCTCGCTTGGAAACGAGGTCCTTGCAATTCGAGGCCTGGAGCTGAGTGGGGCCAGTGTAGTCAGAGAGTGAGCGGGTGAGGACCTTGTGCTTCTTTGTAGAGACTTCCTTTTTGGGACCTGCCAGGTTGACGTCTTGGGACACAGGCTCACGCTGAACATACAAAACCATTTCACTCCTGCCCCTTCTCTCAGTGGGCTGGTGCTGAGCTTCAGGTGGGTATGACGGAAGTTCTTCCTCCTTCTGATGCTCTCCGGTGACGGCACTAACAACAGGTTTACCAAAGTGCTCATTTCCAGAGACGTCTTCTTCTTGGCTTCTCACAAGCCCACGATCCTCCAAAGTCAAAAATGTTTTCCTGCTTTTCTTGGGAGCTTCGGGTAAGACCACATCTTCTTCTGTTTTTGATTCATAAATATGGAGAACTGGGGTATCCCTTCCCTCACCTTCTAAAACCTTTGAGGTGGAAGGTTTCATTAGCTGCTGGGTGGCTGATTCCACCCAGCTGCACTCGGAGACGTTATCTAGGTTTTCTGTGGTCGCCAGCTTGGCAGTGTGAACAGGATCTGCTGGTTGAACATAGCCACGGATCGGCTGCCGGGCCGAGCTGGATGCCTTGCTCAGGACCCTGTCAAAAGCCGAGTTTTCGGACTGAAAGGACAGGTAAGGCGCGGGCCCTGGCTGATGTCTCCTCTGAGTTAGTGACTCTGAGGCAGGTTCAGGGCTGCTTCGAGCACTCTCCTCTTTCACCAATTTTTCTCTAACTTTTACTCTTTAAGAAAGAAAAAGGGTTTAAGTTGTAAAGTGCAGTAACTGCTCAATGGGAAGAAAGCATGCGTGATCACAGATAACCAAGGAATGGAAAGCAACCCAAAGACAGAACAACTTTTCAAAAAATACTTTTGGTGTTTAATAACAGAGACTCACTGCTTGAACCAGATGAGTGATTCTGAGTTGAGTTTTCAACTCTGCCTAAGTGTGCCAGGGTGGTGCAGATGTTATCCTGAGCGAGGATGGGTCCCTTCTCACTAAATAAACACCCAGAAGCCAGGGGAAAATGCTTTAATAGGCACCACCAGTGCGCATCAGGGCAGACTGGGCTTTCAGCTATGGACAGGCCCAGTATGGACAGAGGGGAGTTTCCAGGCATACATACACCTGTTAACCAAAACGCTGTAATGTCAGTGTCTCCTGGAAATGTAAGAGCATTCGCGATTACTTATACTTTTTAGTGAACTTAAGATACAATAAACAATCATCTCTCTTTTGAAGCACTCAACTAAACATTCACAAGCTTTTTCATGCTCTGCATACGACATTCATTCATTCACAAGGCATTTGACCAGTTTAGATATCATTACTACTAACAATTGTGGCGCCAGGAAGAATGTTAGAGAAAAGACAGGTGTTGAAAGAACGAATGAACTGAACATTTCTCCCTCTGCGGAACTGGTGTTATGCTTAGTTAAAAACTGATCTAGAACGAAATTGCTCTGGTTGTTTCTAAAGCTATCTCAGAATCTGAGAGGAAAACAAAAACCCATTTCAAAGCGACAGACCTTTTTCCATTACCACAGAAGCAGAGTAGCCAAGAGACCTGGCTGCCTTCAAACTCTGGCTCATTCAGTTCTGGCTACGTGGCCCTGGGCAACTCAGCTGCCCTTCTTAACTCTCAGCTGCTTTACCTTTCCATGGAAATATGGTGACATATGTAACTAACATGATGTTTGCAAAGCCCTTGGCTAAGTGCTTGCCAAACAGTAAACACTTCAGAGTGTTAGCTAGCTCTTATTTTTACTTTTTGAAATGTCATGGAGTGAGAAAGGAGAAACCATTCAAACTGAGAATGGATTACTGATTGGGGAAAATCTTTTTGAAAGTCAAGAATGCTTTGGGAGTAGGAAAGGCGATTTCTTGGGGAATGTAAAACCATTAAGATTAGTCAGCAAAAATAATTACTGCTGAAATATGCTTCATGGAAGAGAATATTTTCTTTCATGACAAGTGCACCCTGATAAATGTGATAAAAACTCCTACTATATGTTTTTCAACATAAGATGTAAAATAGCTATGTTTACGTCATTAAAGGAAAGTCAAACTCACATATTAAAAAAACAATTATGAACAATTCAGAGGAAAAAAGCATTCTGGGTTGTTATTTTTCCTAGAGACTAGCTAGCGTTGGAGGTTTTCATACTCAGAACCTTTGTTAATAAAAAGAAGACTGAAATGCGGTTCAAGTTCTCCTGTGGAATGCGTGCTTCTAATCAAAGACGATCTGAATTTTGTCCTCAGCTGAGAACAAAGTGACTGTTAGAAACTCAATATATGGCTGCTTTGTCCTTCCAATGACTTATTCATTCTTACTCCTTCTGCCTCTCCCTGCCCCCAACCTTAAAAATGAAATGATAGGGTTTTTTGTCTGCTTTCAATACTACACATCCTAAATTTCACTGTTGAAAAAGAGCTTCTGTCCTAGAGATGAGGAGAAATGAAAACAAGGTTGGGAGTGCTGGCAGGAGGGAGCTACAGACAAGATGGGACCCCAGCCAGTTAGTCTGATTCAAGAGAAAACAGGAAGTACTGGTTAGTTTCTCCCTACTGCCCCCAACTGGCCAGTTCTATATGCCACCACCACCCTCCGTTGCCATAGAGTAGACCCCAACTCATAGCGACTCTATAGGACAGAGTGGAACTGTCCCATAGGGTTTCCAAGAGTGCCTGGTGGATCTGAACTGCCAACCTTTTGGTTAGCAGCCAAACTCTTAACCACTGTGCCACCAGGGTTTCCAGTTCTACGTGAGTGGGTGAGAAAAGGGAAAAGTAAGAGAGGTAGTAAAAAGATAATCAGAAAGGGGAAAAGGAGGAGGAAGGGGAAATACTACTGGTGGAGATTAGGGCAATGGAGGAGAAAAGCCAATGATTAGAAAGGAACTTCTAGCAACCCCCTTTGGAACACATGATTTTCGAATGCACTGCCATTACAGAGCGGAAGAGAGGAGTTAGTGCTAGCTAGTACAGAACAGCAAGGCAAATCAAAAGGGTTAAGTAGAAAGCGTTCACTCCACGGAAGCCACAGACTTTTAACTTGAGATATACCTGGAAGGCCAGTTGATAAGTGAAGGTGTGTCCCCTTCGGAATCTTTCTGGAGAAACCACTCATGTTTGAGTTTCCCTGTACTACCATGCACAAAAAACAAAATTCAGGTAATTTCCTTTTAAAATGTCAACACATACACAGACTTCATTATAAGCTAAGTACCTAACAGCTGACTTTTGTTAAGTAAAGAATACTCCTGGCTTTTGAAAACGTATAAGCATATATTGCCATGGCTTTCTATTCACTTGAGGGAATTCCTAAGGCCTTTTGGCTCTGTTCACTACTAAAATTAAGAGACAGAAATAAATACATATAAAATCACCATATAAAATGTTTTACAAGTAATTTGAAGCACTAGAAAGGAGTGTGTTAGTCACGCTCTGCCCACAAATATCAGACAATTCTCTTGCTAAGAAATTGGACTAAAAATATAAGGCAACTTAACTTCCATAGGTTTTGTTGAAGCACGTAGGTAAACAGCCAAATATTAAAATAATGCCCATGAAAAGCGATATATATTAAATAAAGAACATAAATAAAAAGAAATTCTGTAAGATCGTATCTTTAATTTGATGTTGTTAGTTGTCGTCAAGTCAATGCCAACTCATGGCGACTTCGGGTGTGCAGAGCAGAACTGCTCACAGAGTTTTCAAGGCTGTGACCTTTCAGAAGCAGATCACCAGGCCTGTCTTCCAAGGCATCTCTTGGTGAGTTCGAACCACCAGCTCTTCAGCTAGTAGTTGAGTGCTTAACCATTTGCGCCACCCAACTGCCACTATACATTTCCCCTGAATATCTATTACTGAATAGTACAACCAATACAATAGTTACCAATATCAACTGAGGTCCATTTGGTAAATGTTTACTGAGTTTCTACCATGTGTAAAATACTGAGCTAGGCTCTGAGAAGTCACAACGGTGAATCAGGCATTATACTGGCCATGAAAAAGCTTACATTCTAGTAGGCAAGAGACTATATGATTTACACATTCACTGCTCAACACACAGATGAGTATAATGCAAGGCAGACTATGACAAAGTAGTGATGCCAGGCTGAAGGTATTTTAGAGAAGAGCATAGGCAAGGAACACCTTGCGGTAACTGTGTCAGACAAGTCATGGGAGATGTACGCCAGCTGACTTGTATCCTCTTACATTGAACAAAGGGGAAAAAATGGAAATTCTACATGCTAGTTAAAATATCTGCCAGCTCAAAAACTTCATGAACCTATCTGCAAGAGTTCTTCAGTACCAGGCTAGAAATACATTTTAGCTCAAAGCAATTTCCAAAAGAACAGAATAATAATTTATGACAAAATTAACTTAATTTTCTAAAATTATTTTTGTTCATGTTTTGGTTCAAGCCAGTGGACAAGAGCTTTTAAGGCCACCGCTCTATATCCTGCTGTAAGCACTGAGATCTGTCACATTCTAGGGTTGGAATTATCTGTTCCCCGAGTCTTTCTACACCACGACCTACCACCCCACCTCACTATCCCCAGCGTTAATAGCAATTTAGCCCATACCAACAAAAAATTAATATGTATGTAAAGCCACTTTATTGTCAACTATAAAGTGTCCAATTTCTCAACAATGATGTAAACATCTAAATCATTTACCATATCGTCTGCAGCTCCGAGAACAGGCCATACAACCTAACAAGTACACAGGGAGCATAAGGCAGCAGAGGACACTTGCTTTCGTAAACTGTCAACTTAATATAACTAACATGTCTACTTCACAGTTATTCTAAAGCCCAAATGCTATTTGTACACTAGAGTGCTTTGTAAACTATAAAGGACTACACAACTTTTTGAACATAGCCTTCATTGCCAAGAATAAAACTTAGTCAGCTTTACCATCAAAAAATTATTAGGGGCTGGCTTAAGAATATGTTGAGTCAGCTTTTGTAAAGGGAAAATCCTGCACAGACTAGGGGGCTTGATGCATATTCTGTATTCATTACAACTCTGCTACTTCTCTTAGATATGCGCTAGTCAACAAAGGCGTACCACCAAGGTAGTGAAGGCTCAGATTCTGTCATTTCATATATAATAAATCAAGATGGATGTGCAAAGAAAAACATACGTATGTGAAGGCACCATGCCTGGACCATGGTAAGCCCTTCAAAATGGCAGTCCCCTTCTTTCCTTTCTTCTTCGTAGACAACATGGTCATGCAAATTTATGAGTTACGGTTTTTGTATTTGAAAGAGATGATACATCTAGAGCCCTAATTCAGAAGTTACAGGATTTTGAGAGTGGGTCCACCCACACCAGGAGGGTTGAGTTTGTCTTAACTAAATTTAAAGCAGAAGTGATTGAAAATAGTGTTTCTCAAAGTAAAACATTCAGGATCCTTGAGTTTGGCTGGCCAAGGCATATATCTGGGTGAGATTTTCAGCCATCAAAGAGAGAAAAGGAATGGATAGTGGTGATAGCTGCACAACACGATGAATGTAATTAATGTCGTTGAATTGCATATGTAAAAATGCTGAAATGGCAAATGTTTTGATAGATAAAACCAACACAAATATGTAAATACATTTGGGTATATATATATATATACACACACAAATACACACACACACACATATATCTACAATATAAAAAGAGAGAGAGAAAGAAAAGAAAGGGGATTTAATTTAACACTTACTGACTTACTGTCCACAAGTCTGTCCTAGGCACTTCATATCCACTTTATTGGAGAGAATGTGGTCAATTCTTGGTCCTTAGTCTACTAACTTACCATCAGCATCTCATACAGGGGCTCACGCCCTTCATGGACCTTCTCACGCACAGCTCCTTTTCAGCCTTTTTTGCTGATTGTCCTCACCATCTCTACCTCTCAATCTCAGAGCATCCCAAGGCTCTGTCTCCTAACCTCCTCTCTTTTCCATCAACAATCACAGCCTCCGTGATCTCACTGAGTTTTCAGCTCTATGCTGATGGTTTCCCAATGTCTACCTCTCGCCAGATCTCTCCTTGAGCCCTAAAGTCCTGCATTCAACTTGACATTTCCATTTGGATAACTGACATCTTAAAGTCAACATGCCCAAAACAGAACTCTTGATTTCCTTCCAAACCCAGCTTGTACTGAAGTCGTCCCTCTTTCAGTAAATGGCAACTCTACGCTTTGGGTTGCCCTAGCCAAACAACTGAGACTCACCTTTGTCTCGTTTCTCTCATACCCCACCATCCAAGTCACCAGAAAATTCTATTGGTTACCTTCAAAATATAGAAAGAATCTTACCACTTTTCACTTCCTCTGCTGCTATCATTGCAGTCCAAGTCACCATCATCTCCCACTTAGATTTCTGAGATGACCTCCTAAGTATTCTACCTGTTCTCATCCTTACCCACCTACAGCTCATTGTCAGCTTAGCAGCCAGAGGAATTATTCTAAAACGTAAGGCAGATTATGTCTCTTTTTGAAACCCTTATATGGCTCCCTGTGTCATCCAGAGTATAATCTAAAGCCTGCATGATGGGCTACAAGGCCCTCCCTGATGTGCCCACCTCTCATCCATACATCTCGCTGACCTCATCCCTACTACCATCGCCCTCTCCCTCTATGTACCTGCCACACTGGTGACTGGAAGCCTCATCAAACACTCCAGGCGTGGCATCCACTCAGGCCCTTTGCCGTTGCTATTTCTGTCTGAGCCACTCTATCCCATAGTTGTATGGTTTGCTGGCTCAATTTATGTAGTTCTCTGCTCAAATATTATCTCATCAGAAAGATAGTCTCTTATGGATTGGACTGTGTCCCCCCAAAATACGGTTGGGATCCTAACCCTTTACCTGTGGATATAATCCTACTTAGAAAGACGGTTTTCTTTGTTATGTTAATCATGCCATATTCGTGTAGGGTGTGTCCTAAACCTAATCACTTCTGAGTTATAAAAAGAGCAGGTTAGACACAGACACAAATACAAACCGGTGAAGACAGATGCCACGTGAAGATTTCCGAGAACAAAGGAACGCCCAGGACTACCTATGAGGAAGGAATCCACGTGACCGAGACCCTGATTTGGACTTTCATCATCCAGAACTGTGAGGACATAAATTTCTGGTCTTTATAGCCACTCACTGGTGGTGCTACTGTTACAGCAGTGCCAGGAGACTAAGCCACCTTCCTAACCATCTGACATAAACTAGCAATCCCTTCCTTTTCTCTCTTTTCCCTCATTGAATTGCTTGAATTTTCTTGTTAGCAATTACCACACCTATCATGTTACATATTTAGTTTTTGGTGTCTCTTTCTCTTCACAAAATTATATAATAAGCTTCATGAGAGAAAAGACTTTGTTCGCTGTTGTCTCATCAGTACTCAGAACAGCATGTGGCAAAATGTAGGTCTCAGTAAATATTTGTGGAATGGATGACTTGTTGAGTGATAATCTCCACAACAACTCTAGGAGGTATTCTTATCCCCATTTTACAGATGATGAAAGTGAGGCACAAAAAAAGTATATTTTAACTGCCCAAGATTATACAGCTGGTTAATGCAAGAACCAGGCTTGAGCTGAGTGCTATGCGACTCCCACAGCTACATCGTCTGTTCCTCCAGAATCACAGGCTTCTACGTCCTGGAAAATGATTGCCTCCCCAGCTTGAATGGGTAATAACATGGCTAGGAAGCTACCGTTCATGTGTGCTGGGGTGAATCAAGGAAGACACGAAAGGCTTCCTGATCATGCCCACACCGCTGACCAGATGCTGGGCTCTCTCTGGTGCCTGTCCCACCTCCAGCACAGAGTCACCCAATTACCTGTAGATCCTGTAAAACCCAATTACCGTCTTCCTCTACTGCCCAAATGTATAACATAAAATCGAAGGAGTCAGGCAGCAGACGGCAATCTGGGTAACAGGGCACTGTTAGGGGAGCAGAAGTGTGCTGGGGCCCAGAGTTGGCAAGCTGGGTGAAATCCTGTCTCTCCTCCACCAAAGCAACCTATACTGGAAAGCAAGTCTAAGAATCAACGGTTTGGAAACGAGAAAATTCATGGGAGAAATGAACTGAGAGCAGGTTCTGCTGGATTGCTGCAGAAGGAATTACAAATACTCTGAGGACCAAGGGACTATTTTAGCTGGACTAATCTCTAGGCAGCCTCTCCCCTACCTGTGCCCAACAAAATGACAATGTAACACGACACCCAATTCATGAAACCTAAGTTTCACTTTCACGGGCACTTTGTAGGCTCAACATCACAAAGGCTAAAATATCAACAGTGCGTCAACAAATACTCACGTGTTGGCAAAGATACATGGGAAAATAATTTTAGCATGCATATCTGATTTCACTGTGGGCTGAGTATTCACTAGGAAATGGGAAATTAAAAACCAACTCTGTATAAACTACCTTATAAATTTAAATTGCAACTATTTAAGATGGATTTTCTTTTGGAGAACGTTATGAACAGTTAACACTAACATCTCTCCCATGATTTTAAGTAATTTCATCCAATTCTTACATGATTTTTTGTTTGATAAGAACAAAATACTCAAGGAATTTGATTTGATAAATTAAAAAAATCTAAAACTAGCGGAGATTAACGGTTGCTAGGGGTTGGTGGTGGTGGGAAAGCTTGACAACAAAGAAAGGGGCCCTTGCCGGGTTTGGGCTGATGGAACTGCTCTATCTCCTGAGTGGGGTGGTGCTTCCATGACTCTAGATATTTGTCAAAATTTACACAACTGTACACTGAAAGGGTAAATTTGACTCTCTGTCAATTATACCTCAATAAAAATAGTATATTAAAAAAACAAAAACCCTTAAGCCCTCTAAAAACTGTAATCCAGCCAACTTTCACAATCAACCTAAGCGAGAGTCACAGTTAAGGGATTTACTTCACACAGATGTTTAGTCCATTTAATTGGGTTTTTCAATTAAGATATCTTTTTGCCTCCTTTAAAAGTGAAAAAAAAATTAAAAATAAATAAAATGTGGACCACATAGAGTCAAACAATCTATTTGGGATCTTATTTCTTTATTTACTTCCTCTTTTTCCTCCAAAAGCCCAAGGACCCTGGGAATAACCCAAAGTGGTCAAGCTTCAAGTGTTTACATTGGTACAGAAGCCAAATTCTTCCATTTGAAGAACTGAAAGCTGATTAAAAGCATGCTTTGGCTCCCCAAAATGGTGACTCAAAGTACAGAACTGACCTGGCTAATTCACAGGCACCCCAAAACTATGCAGCATAATGGAAGTTATTGGACTGAGTTTTCCACCTCGGAGTACTGCCTGATTATAATAATGACGAGTGGCTAAGGGATGCTGAAACTCAGACTAAAAAATATATCATTTCATAAAGTACAAGATTTATTTCTGGGCCCCAGGGGGCATTAGTTTTGGAGAAGCAGTATAATAGCAAGTGAGTTTTCTAAAATGTGAGCACAAAGAAATGACATTTGAATAGAGGCTATTATACTTTGGTTTCTTTCTGTCCTTATCTATTTAAATCTTGTATGGATGTGGTTATTTTATCTAGTGTTCCTTAATGTTATGCTTACTTACTTTTCATGAATAATTAAGGCTTGATATTAAAAAATTAACAGTGGGAGGGAGCTGCTTTTTATAACATAATGTTGAGTATATCATACTGTCAGGCTACCTAAGCTAAACTAAAACATCAAACCAAACCCATTGCTGTTGAGCAGAGTCTAATTCATGGCAACTCCATGTGTTACAAAGAAGAGTTTCTTCATAGGGTTTTCTTGGCTGCAATCTTTATGGAAATAGATTGCCAGGCTTTTCTTCCATGGCATCACTGGGTGGGCTCGAACCACAAACCACTTGTGGCACCCAGGACCTTAAGCTAGGTCCTTGCAAATAGATTCAAGAATGAATGTTGGTGGAGAGAGACACAAGAAATGACAGAGATGTTTTATATGTTGATTAGGGTAAAGGTTATAAATTTACCCAAACTTACCAACCTGCACCCTTAATATCTGTGCATTTTGATGTAAACTACACCTCAATTTAAAAAATACCACTGTTGGATTATAGGGAGAGGACTTTCTGAGTAATGAAAAGGTAGAAATGCAGTCTTCTTGGGACAGAAGTAGGATAAATATGTGAGATAATCAATTTCCTCCAGTCTCCCTCTGAGCTAATCTCAGTACTGAATGCCTCAATGCTGTGACTTCACTCAGGGAAGGGGGACGGTGGTAGCTATCTGCAGAGAGACAGAATCATCTGAGAAAAGTGCTGGCGTCTGAGGACAGTGCTGCACTAGGCCTTCCTGGGTGGGTCAAGTTTCAGGTTCCCAGGTGAACTGGATTTCCATGCCTCCTGCTTATTCTAACCACCCCTCTTAGAATGAGGCAATCCAGGGACTCCAGTGCCTTAAGTCATGAGACTAGCCTGGAATCAGCCTTTCAGGTCAGGAGACTGAGTTCACATGGCCCCAACAGCAGGCAATCTTTTTTTTTTTTTTTCCACTCTTATCAGGATTCCCACTCACAGTTTAACAATATTGACGAGAATACTCATTAAAGACCATAGATAAGAATTCCAACCTCAGACAAAGTAGAAAGAGCCTTGAAGTATAAACAAGGGCTCCTCAAAGTGTGTTCTGCTGACTGGTATTTACTGGTCCGTGATTAGATTATAAAAAAAAACAAAAACAAAAAACTTGCAACAGAATGATAATTAACTATATCATCAAGTCTCCTTTAGCTCAGCTGACATTTTTTTTTTTTTCTACAGCACGACTTTCTTGATGAAGGAAGCAGTGTATGATTTACATTCAGGTGCAAGTCCCTTCCAGGTTGTGGACTGATAAACAGTTTGCAGACTAGTTATTTCCAGCAGCACTGCTGTAGTTTGGTGGCCTTTAACGTGTGCTAAATGCTGGGTAGTAGCAGGGAAACAGATACCTCCCCCATTCACCCACCACCCCCGATTCTACAAAAGGAATGCTATTGTGGAGATCATCCTTACCAATCTCACAGATTGTTAAAATACCAAATTAATGGTGCCATGTCTGTGGGAATCCTGATAAATTTTCTAAAATCTTCTGGGTATTTCAGTCTTGTTCTAGGGTGTCGGGCATTTGAATACCTTTTTCCTAAGACACAAGACACAGGTGAAGCTGCACTTGTGAGACAGTTCATTTGGTTCATGATCTCTTTCTCCCCTTTTCCCCTTTGGCAGAATCTTCGTGAAGAAGAAGCCAGGCTGACAACATTAGGGCTCCCTATGCCAAGCCACGCTTCAACTTCAGCTTTCTAACTGCTCTGAAAAAAAAAAAAGACAATCTGATAATGAGAATAACAGATCGGTTTGAGAATTTAAGCACCAGAGAACATGCACAAGACTCCAAAAATGATTCCAGTTTCTAATACGGCAGGGAGAAGTTTATAAAAACTTGGAAAGATCAAAAAGCAGGGCAGATGGGAAAGTAGAGTCTCCTTTGGACACGTTCCATTTGTCAAGAGCCCTATGACATCCAGATGTAATCTGACCACTGCAGAACCCAGGTGGACCACTGCCTACCTGAGCTATTGACAGTTCACTTTCGTTAACGTACCCCAAGATTGGACTAACCTTTTTGGCAGCTATATAACGAACTTGTTGTCAACTAAAACTCCTAGGTCTGTTTCCCATGAACTGTTGTTAAATCACGTTTCCTCAATCCTGAACTTGTATGCTGATTTTTTTCCCCTCTAAATACAGGACTTTATTAAATTTCATCTTGTTACTTTCCATCCATTGTTCCCAGTGCATGTACTCTCTTGCCTGTATGCTCCCATTCTCTTTTCTCTTTCTCTCTCATTTCTCTTCTTACTTCCTCCCTCCCTCCTTCCTCTCTTTATTTCTGTCATTAAACTTATTTACAATCCCTCCCCTGGATATCTGATCACTCCATTATCTATATCTTCCAGATTATCTAATGAAATGCCAAATAGGACCAGGTTAATGACAAAGCCCAACTTGGAATTAGAAATGTCACTATCTCATGCCTGAGTAAATGCAACCACCACTTAACTGGCCTCCTTGATGGTAATCAATCTCCTTCAGATCAATCCTCTACACTCTTCCAGAGTAATCTTTCTAAAACATATAACCAATCATCCTTGGTTGAAAATCCTACCGTGTCTTCCCACAAGGCAAAGGCCAAAGGCCTTGTTGTGTCATCTAAGGTGCTCCATGACTTGGCTCCTGCACGCCTCTCCTCCCAGATTTTCACTAGCTGTCTGTGCCTTCTCACCTGGACAGTCTTCCCCTCCATGTCTAGCAAACTCACCACATCCTTAAGGATTCTGTTGAACTATGCTCACTTCTCCAAGGAGAAAGAGTTAATACCCCATTCTTGGCACTCCCATGGTACCCAACCATGGCCTCTAGAACCATATTTACCTCATTATGTCCAGCAAGTAGCACAGTGCCTGACACAGAAAGCTCAACATATTTTTTTGAATGATTAGCGAAACTACCCCAAATTAATCCATAAACCAGTACTTATGAAGTAAGGATAGACACCTACTGACTTTGAATCCTCCTAGACTACAAGTTTTCATTTTGTTTATGAGGGCAAGACTCTTTGAATACCTATGTAAATCCAGGTAAACTATTTCTATAATACCCTTGACCTGCTTATGTAAAATCTTTAACCTTCAATGGGTAAAAACTGCAAACTCTTTTTTCCACTATGATAAAAAATAGTATTGACATAAATAACAGGAGCAGGGTGGAATGGAAAGAACTCTAACTGGGATTCAGAGAACTTGGATGAATGGATGGAGGGTGGATGGATGATTCTGTCAAAGTAGCTAGATGGTCTTGATAAAATTACTTCATTTCTCAATTCTTCCATTTTCTTTCCCCTAGGTCTGTTTTCCATAAACTGCTGTAAATCAGGTTTCCCCAGTACTGAACTTGTCCGCTGATTTTTTCAGTATGTTGAACAAAATAACGTTGAACTCAGTAATCACCAGGGTTACTTCTGGTTCTAACAGTCTAAGATTCCTTTAACACAGAGTTTGTAGGATCTTGGGAAACCCTGGTGGCGTAGTGGTTAAGTGCTGCGGCTGCTAACCAAAGGGTCGGCAGTTCAAATCCACCAGATGCTCCTTGGAAACTCTATGGGGCAGTTCTACTCGGTCCTATAGGGTCACCATGAGTCAGAATCGACTTGATGGCAATGGGTTTTTTTCAACGGGGTGACCCAACTCCCCATACGGCAGAGGTTTCCACAACTCAGCTGGGAGAGGACTAGAGGGTTACTGGGGACCAGAACCATGAGGTGATGACCTCAGGTGTAATAGAACTTTTTCTGATGCGGCAACTGGCTGGCAGGAAATTATATTACCAAGAAATAAAAAAATACCCTAAGTTCTAACAGAGAGCAGGACTCGCTCTTGGTTTGTATCCGTAAATATATAATGATAGGGTTTAACTCCCTCCAACCCTTAAAAGTCAACAGACTAAAAGGTGCTTCCTGCTATCAATGTGAAGTTGAATCCAGCACAGTAAAATTACTTTCACTATGTGGGTGACCAGCTCCAATTATATAACAGCTTCTAATTATCAACCATTATGATTCAGCTTAAGAAGAATGGCTATTAATGTCTGCTTCTCTTATTGAAATTAACAGTTGATTTGCTAATAGTTGCTTGTTTGGAAAAACTACTAACGACTGTTTTGTATGCATGCACAGTCATATGAATGTGCAAAGGCATATGCATGCAGACAAAATTTTGCACATAAAATATGGTTCACATTTGAACTTTTAGAGCACTGTAGCTAGTATTTTGAGTGATATACTCGTATTTAATTCAATGAACAGAAATTGGAACTTGCTAGTGAGCACAGAATAAAATTAAAAATGAGAATGTGTTAACCATATATTAACAGCCAAAAGCAAGCAGAGCAGGGTGGGGAGGGCAGATGTTTTGGGGTACAGGGACTGGATGGTGAAAACTGTTCCATTTCAAACCCAGAAAAAATCTGTGAGGAGCACCTAGAGTCTCTAGAAAATGGATCGTCAGAGATCTATGTTTTCCATTATGGGCTGTCCTGACAACCAGAGTGTGGGCAGAGAACCTTTCTACCATCAGAGACAGGAGCTGAGACATGAATGCTGGAAGTAAAGACATGGTTACACTCTCTCACCAACATTTATGTCAGTGCGCGTGTCATGGATTGAACCGTGTCCCCCCAAAATACGTGTCAACTTGTTAGGCCATGATTCCCAGTACTGTATGGTTATCCTCCATTTTGTGATTGATGTAATTTTCCTACGTGTTGTAAATCCTAATCTCTGCCTGTGGTTAATGAGGCAAGATTAGATTATGTTAAAGAGGATTAGGGTGGGATGTAATATCCTTACTCAGGTCACATCCCTGATCCAACGTAAAGGGAGTTTCCCTGGGGTGTGGCCTGCATCACTTTTTATCTTACAAGAGACAAAAGGAAAGGGAAGTGAGCAGAGAGTTGAGGACTTCATACCACCAAGAAAGCAGCACAGGGGGCAGAGGGCATCCTTTGGACCCGGGGTTCCGGTGCAGAGAAGCTCCCAGACCAAGGGAAGATTGATGACAAGGACTTTCCTCCAGAGCTGACAGAGAAAGAAAGCCTTCCCCTGGAGCTGGTGCCCTCAATTTGGACTTCTAGCATACTCGACTGTGAGAGAATAAATTCTGTTTGCTAAAGCCATCCACCTGTGGGTATTTCTGTTACAGCAGCACTAGATAACTAAGACAGCATGTAACAGACAGTTAACAACTAAAATATGCAAGTTTGAGGCCCTGGAGACAGTTTGTAGACCCAAACCTCTCATTAGGAGATGAGCAAACGCAATTAGAAACAAAATATAAAACCTGCAGCATTAGCCCCTTTCCTTCCTAGTGGCTGACTCTGCATGCCACTGTGTTGTAGAAGAGGTTTGTTCTGGAGGGTGCCCAGGTCTACCTTCCTGAGCTAATCCAGAGCTCTATGATACCCAACTCCGGTGTCCATGTGAAGCCTTGCCAGAACCATCATTTACCGAAAGCAAATCTCTTCAGGTCATATTTCAGCATCAGCTCTGCATGAAGCCTCTATAAACACTGTCTGGCCACTACTGATATATTTTGCTATGTCAGAGAAGGTATAGTCAGGCCCTGCAGTAATAAAAATAAAATAATGAACAAGTATTTTCTATAGTGGACCACCACTAGAAAATTAGGTGTTAAGTTCCATTTCATTTTCTTATTTGGTAGGCACATAGATCATTGACAATAGGTAGTTTCAGAAAAATAACAGGAGTAACTCTCTAGCTAGTGAGTTTATTGACATAAAAGTAACAAATCTGGTGTACTTAACTTTTTTTTTCTTTTTAATAAAAGAGATGCCTAAAATGGCAAATTCAACAAGAGCTTTGGATTTAGAATTTCAAGCAGGATCCTAGATTTTTTTAAAAATGTGAATAATACGTAAGCCCCAAATCTCTATGAACCTTATCATAAAATTCAGAGGTCGAATTAAAAAAGAATACATCACCTCTCCAAAATGCACAGTTTCTGAAATTCCAAACCCATGGGGCTTGGCAGGGTTAGGGAAGCAGTGTTTAGGGAGATGGGTTTCTTATTATGCTCTCTCTTAGGCTGGGTTCTCTAGAGAAGTAAAACCAGTGTGTGTGTATATATATATACACACACACATACACATAGAGAGAGAGAGATTTATCTTAAGGAAATGGCTCCCATGGTTGTAGAGGCTGGTAAGTCCCAAGTCTGTGGGTCAGGTGTCGGGCTTCTCCTGATTCATGTAGCTGCAGGGGCTGACGAACTCAAGATTGGCAAGCAATATGGCAGGCCACTGGCTCATGTCCCAAGAACTGGATGTTAGATGATGACAAGCCAGATACAGGAGCCAGAGCAAGAGAGAGAGCTTTGCCAGAACATCATATATATATTGGATGCAGGCCACACCCCTGATGAAACTCCCCTCCCAAGTGAATGGCTGATCATATCAGATCACACCATGAAGGATGACTGCATCATTATATAACTGCCAAATTACATCATTACATAACTGCCAAACCACTGAGAATCACGGCTGAGCCAAGTTGACACATAACCTTAACCATCACAGTCCACCCCTTGTCAACTTGGTACCTGTACACATCTCCTTCCATACCCAATCTCTAAATGAAAACAATTATAAAGTCATTCTTGTGCCTAACATGATACAACTAGCACACATACAACTGAAAAGGCACTAGCCCCTTTTACATCTTATAGTGAGGAAAACAAAAATATCTGCTTCACACATACAAGGAAGAAATACTCGTAACAATTACAGTCCTAGTTTCTGCAACTAGTCATGTGATCGTAACTAGTATTTAGAACTACCTTTTTCCACCACCCATTCTGTATCTCCTTTATCCTCGGCAAGCACCTCAGCTGGTCGTGGTTCTTTGCCTGGGGGGTAGGGTGACCCAAATCTTCATTCCTGAAGGATCTGGGCCAATAGTACTCCTGTCGGAATTGGGTTGCTGTAGTTTTCCATTGACTTTAATCACAGAGTATGGTGGTAGTAAGAGACATCCTGAGGGACTCCCTGTATTCCAGATATACTCTTCATTACCTCCATTAAGCAACACCAATCCAATTTCCCCTTGGTAGTCACGATCAATCACACCTGCCAGTACAATAACTCCTTCTTTGCCTGTTGATCCAGAGGCATGAGGAGCCCAAGATGGCCGGGTGGCATTCTTAACTTCCAGGGCAATGGAATCCATGTTGTATCTCCAGGTAGAGGTATTCCTACCTTTGGAACTAAGACCTCTAGACCCGTAGAGCATAGTGTCGTGGGGACAGGAAGCAAAAATTTTGCAAATGGGTCACTAGGGGTAATAATGATTGGTGCCACTCTTATTTTCACCCCTTGATTTCTGGAAGCATGAATCCTGGTTACGGAAGAACCAGCACAATATACTGGATGCTGGTTTAGACTATAAACAGCCTCCTGGAGAATACTGTCCTAACCGTGCAAAGTATTGCCACCTAGCTGGTGCAGTAACTGTGTCTTGAGAAGGCTATTCCATCTTTCTATCAAGCCAGCTGCTTCAGGATGAAGATGAACATGGTGAGATGATGAGTGAATTCCATGAGCATGGGGCCATTGCTGCACTTCATTTGCGGTGAAGTGAGTCCCTTGATCTGAGGCAATGCTGTGTGGGATACTATGACAATGGGTAAGACATTCTTTGAGTCCATGTATGGTAGTTTAGGCAGAAGGAATGCGTGCAGAGAAGGCAAATCCATATACAGAGTAAGTCGCTATCCCAATAAGAACAAAATGCCGCACTTTCCATGATGAAAGTGGTCCAATGTAATCAAGCTGCCACCAGGTTGCTGGCTGATCACCTAGAGGAATGGTACTATGGTATCATTCAGTGTTAGTCTCTGTTGCTGGCAGATTGGGCACTCAGCAGCGGCCATACAGCCTTGGTGAGTTGAAGCCCATGTTGCAGAACCCTTGCATAACCTCCATCCCTGCCACCATGGCCATGGTGTTCATGAGCCCCTTGGGCAATAAAGGGAGTGGCTGGAAAAAGAGGATGGCTGATTTCCACAGAATACATCATCCTATCCACTTGATTATTAAAATCCTCCTCTGCCAAGGTCACCCTTTGGTAAGCATTCCCATGAGATGTAAGTATCTTCATTTCTCTGGCCTATTCAGACAGGTCTATCCACATACCTCTTCCTCATAAATCCTTGTCACCAATTTTCCAATCATGTTCCTCCCAAGTCCTTGATCTTCTAGCCAAACCATTGACCAAAGCACATGAATCAGTATACAATCAACAATCTGGCCATTTCACCTTCTAAGCAAAGTGAACAACCAGGTGCACTCCTCAAAGTTCTGCCCATTCAGAGGATTTCCCTTCACCATTGTCCTTTAGGAAGGTTCCAGAAAGGGGCTACAGTGCTGCCTCTGTCACCTTTTGAGTGGTGCCTGCATATGGTGCAGAACCATCTGTAAACAAGGCATGAATTTTCTCTTCCTTAGTCAACTGATCATAAGGATCTCCCTATAAGGCCATAGGTGCAGATGGAGAGGGCAAGTAATGTAACGGGAGTGGAGACCATGGACATTTGGGCCACTTCCTCATGCAGCTTACTTGTACTTTCAGGTCCCGCTCGGGCCCGATCTCGTATATACCACTTCCATTTAATGATGGAGTGCTGCTGTGCATGTCCAACTTTATGATCCTATGGGTCAGACAACACCCAGTTCATTACAGGAAGCTCACACACGGTGACTTGGTGGCCCATGGTTAAGTGTTCAGTCTCTACTAAGGCCCAGTAACAAGCCAAAAGTTGTTTCTGAAAAAGAGAGTAGTTATTAGCTGAGGATGGCAGGGCTTTGCTCCAAAATTGTAAGGATCTGCATGGTAATTCACCAATAGGAGTCTGCCAAATACTCCAAATAGCATCTCTATCTGCCACTGATACTTCAAGCACCATTGGCTCAGCCGGATCATATGGCCCAAGTGGCAGATTGCTTGCACAGCAGCCTGAACCTGTTGCAGAGCCTCCCTGTTCTGGGTCCCATTCAAAACTAGCAGCTTTCGAGTCACTTGATAAATAGGCTGGAGTAGCATGTCCAAGTGAGAGATGTTGCCTCCAGAATCTAAAGAGGCCTGCCAGGCACTGTGCCTCCTTCTTAGTTGTAGGAAGGGCCAGATGCAACAACTTATCCTCTACTTTAGAAGGAATATCTCAACATGCCTCACACCACTGGACCCCTAGATATTTCAGAGGTGGAAGCCACCTGTATTTTGTTGGATTTATTTCCCACCCTCTAGCATGCAAACATTTTACCAGTAAGCCCAAAGTCACTGACACTTCTTCCTTACCCCAGGTCCAATCAGCATAATGTCATCAATTTAATGGACACTGTGATGTCTTGTGGAAAGGAAAGGTGATCAGGGTCCCTTCGAACTAAATTATGACATAGGGTTGAATAGTTGATATACCTCTGAGGTAGGAATGTAAAGGTGTATTGCTGGCCTTGCCAGCTGAAGGCAAACTGTTTCTGGTGGTCCTTCGAAACAGGTATGGAGAAAAAGGCACTGGCCAGATCAATAGCTGCATACCAGGTACCAGGAGATGTATTAATTTGCACAAGCAAAGAAACCACATCTGGAACAGCAGCTGAAATTATAGTCACCACCTGGTTAAGTTTTCGACAATTCATGTCATTCTCTAGCATCCACCTGTTTTTTGCACAGGCCAAATAGGCAAGTTGAATGCAAATGTGGTGAGAATCACCAACCTTGAATCCTTCAAGTCCTTGGTGGTAGAAGTAATCTCTGTAATCCTTCCATGAATGCGGTATTTCTTTTGATTTACTATATTCCTAGGTCGGGGTAGCTCTAATGGCTTTGATTGGGCTTTTCCCACCATAATAGTCCTTATTCCAATTGTCAGGAATTCAGTGTGGGGGTTCTGCCAGTTGCTGAGTATATCTATTCCAATTATGCATTCTGAAACTGGAGAAATCACTACAGAATGGGTTCTGGGACCCACTGGACCCACTATGAGATGAATTTGAGCCAAGACTGTATTAATAACCTGACTTCCATATGCCCCCCACTCTAACTGGTAGGTCACAGCGATGTTTTGGGTCTCCTGGAATTAGGATCAGTTCAAAGCCAGTGTCCAGTAATCCCCCAAAATTCTCATTATTTCCTTTTCCCAAGGAAGAGTCACTCTTATAAAAGGCCGTAGATCCCTTTGGAGAAGACTGGGTGAAAGATTAACAGTATGAATTTTTGGCAGTGTAGTGGAGTCCTTCCTCAAGGGGACCCAAATTCCCCTTCATTCAAGGGGTTGTGGATCTGTAAACTGGCTCAAGTTTGGGAATTGATTGAGCAGCGATTTGAGTTAACTACCGTTCACTTGACCTAGAATTCTTCCACTGGTACAGATCAAGTAAATATTTAGTAGATTTCCCATCTTTTTACTCCTAGGGACACCATGACTAAGTAGCCAACACCATATGTCCGTATGAGTCAGTCTTCTGATTACTACTTAGACTCTGCTGTCCATTATGGTAACCACACCCACCTTGTGTGAATTCTCCATTGAGTGGCCCTTACCACCTGAGTCCAATCAGCCCCACTGTAGTTAGGTGTCTTAACTCAGGGAAGTTCCCACTGTCAAATCTGTCTTACATAAAATAGCAATCACAGCAGTCTTCAAGGATGCTGGAGCTCCCTTCACAAGTTCATTCCTCACAGTTGTGGTAAAAGGCACATCCTCTGGGCACTCCATGTGTGGTTCTGTGGGTCTAACTGGATTGCACTCTAGCATGCCAATTTCCCTAAGCCTTTGGATACCTTCTTCTACGGTATACCAAGACAGATCTGGTACTTGAACTTGATTTAGTGTAGGCCACTATGTAATCCATGCCTCAGGGAATCAACCAAATAAACTATTAGATCTTTTCCTAGCCTCTCGAGCTGTAAAATTTGAATGAAGAATCTGTGCTTAGTGGGTCCATATCAATAAACTCGCACCATTATCCTACACTCTTAGTAGCCATTCTCACACATATTTCCCAGGTTTAATTTGTACATATTAGAGAAGTCAAGCAGTTCTTTTTGAAGGTGGAAATTCAGATGGTATTGTAATTCAGTCACTCTTAAGATAAGACTCTGGGTTTGATTTCCAGCAATATCAGCTCTGTTACTATAAGAAAAAAGGCTTTCTCTAAGGGCACAATTTGCAACTTTGAGGTCTTTTATATGGCTTTTTGCTGTGACTCTGAAGCCTTGAGTTCATTCCCTTCTTTCACCACTTTGTCTAGTGACAGTAAGATCAACCAACCAGCTTCCCTATACTTCTCATTCTGATAAAACTGTAGAAGAGTATCAAACGTGCAATCATCTTGAGTCTCGCTTCTCACCAATATTTGATATATTGGTGGTGATATTTTGCATATTAATATTGCCACCCCATGCCATGGATTAGCAGCACCCTCTTTACTACTGGAGGCACCATCAACAGCCCCTGGAAGAATAGTCAGACTTGAGAACCAGTTTAGAAAACTCACTCTTACAATTTTTTTTTTGTGTGTATATATATGTATATATATATATAAACAGATTTATCTCAAAGAAATGGCTCATGCAGTCGTAGAGGCTGGCAAGCCTCAAGTTCATGGGTCAGGCTTCGGGTTGGAGGCTTCTCCTGATTAACATAGCTGCAGGGTTGATGAATCAAGATCAGCAGGTCAAACAGCAGGCCGCTGGCTCACAGGTTGCATAGGCTGATGCATCCGAAGTCGGCAGGCAGTATGGGAGGCTGCTGGCTCAAGTCTCAAGAACTGGAAGTCAGATAATGATGAGCTGGATGCAGGATCCAGAACAAGTAAGCAAGCTTTGCCAGAATGTCCATATATATTGGGTGCAGGCCACACCCATGAGGAAACTCTCCTTATAGATGATTGGCTGATCACCTCGTGGAGGATGACTACATTATTACATAACTGCCAAACTACATCATTACATAACTGCCACACCACTGAGAATCATTGCCCAGCCAAGCTGACACAACCTTAACCATCAAATGCTCTATTACATTAGTATGCATATTCTTAGTTTGCTTCAGAACAATCTGTTCACCTGAATTCCTGGGCCAGCAACAGGATTTCAAAGCTAAATATCCTGTAACATAGGTAGGTAGGTAGACAGACAGATAGATAGAACTTTCTTTATTATACAAACTGAACACTAAATAACTCCAAAATAAAATTGTTTTTCAATAAATATTGCCCTAAAAAATGTTATTTACCTTATAATAATGCTTGAAAACAGTGAAGCATAAGATGATTGTTCTGTGTCTGTACAGATGTGTACATGAGCACATACAAAACTATGTGTTTGATTTATAGCTCACACTTGAATTTTTAGGACACCATAAGTAGTATTTTGGGTACATATTCATGGGTAGTGTATTCATATTTAATTAGTGAAACAAAACTAGCCTTTTGCTAGTGAGCACAAAACAAAAGGAATAAACGGGAAAGAGTTAACTCAAGAAAACTGGCAGAGCTGGGTAACGAGAGAGTACAACAGTGAGAAAAATATTCCATTTTCATGATAGAAAAAGAATCTACGAATAAATGCTATATTAAAATTGGTTTGTCATTTGAGGATGCTTTTTTCCCCTCACTTCTTAATCCTCATAAACTTCTGTTTCATAGTCTCATATCAGGTCATCAAGGTTTCTTTTTTTGTTCTTTTAGGTCACAAAGTTTTTGTTTTCTTTTTTTTTTTTAAACCTTCCTCAAAACGAAAATCAGACAATGACTTTTTTTTTTTTTTTTTGCTGTCTCTTCAGCTTATTTTTTAAAGAATGACTTTCTGAAACCTGAATTTCCTGGCTCTAGGTAAAGGCCATCTACAGCAGAAGGTTAATCCATTTTAAATTCATCTTTACAAGCTGAACAATTATAGTAATTACCAAACAAGTCTCTCTCTCTCTCTCTCTTTAAATGTCAGACTTGTCATACATTATTTTCCATCCCCTTTTTTCATGTAAATATATCTTAGGTATTTTCCTAAAATGTAGGAGATAATTTGTGTTTCTCTGGCTATGAATCATAGAATTGCACACCTTGAATGGCTTCAAAAGAGAAAGCATGTACCTCCTTAAGAATTCTTTTATACTTTAATTCTTTTAAGCCATTCTTCATGAAAGTAAAGCACGGGGAGGCTCAGAGTACGCTTATGAAAACGTCTAGGTAATGTTCCTCTTCAAAATAATCTATAGAGAAGTAGCTCTATTTTGTTACAGGCTGAAGTAAGTCATCAACGCTTGTCCCTAGGGTTTTAAGACTTTGAAGTAATGTAAATTTTTTGAACATGAGATTTTAACACACACAACTATGAAGTATTTTATCTTTTTAACTGAGATGCAGAACAAAGTTTTAATTACTATTATAGCTAATGTAAAATTGTACTGAGAATCTATTATATGTGATCTAGGTGACTAGCCTAGATTTGAATAATAACAACTTAAACAGTTTTCAATATATTGCAATCACTGGCAGTGGTGGTTCAGTGACAGAACTCTTCTCTCCATGTAGGAGACCCAGGTTTAATTCCCAGTCAGTATAAGGCAATTAGGATAGATTTCTGCTTTTTTTTTTCATTCATGTAATTGAAAATCTCCAATTTTCTTCCTCAGTTGGAATCTGTTAGGTTTCTCTGTCCTAGTTACAAAGCATGTGAAGAATTTGCTCAGATAGAGGTGAACTAAGTCAAGAACACTGTATCTACTGAGAAACGTAAACTTCCCAAACAGCAGACCCACGTTTCAAAATAGGAGACAACAGATCAGTCTCCAGATTTCTAGTTAAGTCCAAAGGTTGAACAAAAGCCCTTAAAATACATTCTCAGGATCTATAATATTTCATTCCCTTAGCAGCTGATGTCACGAAGTATTTTGTTTTGGATGATCAAGCAAAGGGCGCTAGGTCTTTGGCCCAATAAACTATAATAACTAAGATGAGCTGTTTCAGATGTATATCTGCCATTTAAAGATGACCACATGTTTATCAGCTCAGTTTTAACGTGTAAGAAATACAGGTGTTTTCCAATAGCTCTTTCTCTTTTGTGCCCCTCCCTCACCCTGAATAAATGTACTTGACCTTATTTTCTCAACCCTTCTCAATCCACCTGTAAAGCTATTGCTTGATGGAACTGAAAAATACACTTAGGAGTCTACCTAGATCATTACCCTAAGCCTTGAAGGAGGATGTTAAAAGTAAATTTCATTTTGAACATGGCGATCACACGTCTTCCATTTAAATTTAGAAAGAAACACATATTCTATTCTGGCAACTAGCTTTCTGCTTTTACATCGTTTTCTATTTTCCCAAATGGAAGCCGCTCTTGTCTTTAGCTGATCCTACTGCACAGTGCTTTCTCTTCATCTTTTCCGTCCTTAAACACTGCTGTACTCTCGGCGTACGGATATCACTGCTGTGATCTTCAGTGTATACGACAGGCATTTTTCTGTACTCTGAAGCTGATAACCTTTCACTCATGAGGGGTGGACTATTTGTGATACTCAACAACAGCAACACAGACAAACACCAAAAATCCCCAGACTTGGGTACGATGATGGAACGCAAACATAAAAAAGACAACCGTTAAAGAAAGACAAGTGAGAAACCCAGTAAAACAGACCTCATGCTCTCAGTGAGGCTTCCATGAACGTGTCTCCGTAACACCTGCTCGGTTTGCTATTTTAAAAAAGAACAGAAAGCTGTCCTGCTCTGATAGAACCTATTCGGATACTGTGGAAATTTAAAAAAGCATTTCTCCAGTGAGCTGAGACTTCCAGAGAAGCCAAGAACAAATTGTAGCATGCATCCAGGCAAAGAAAAGATACCAGTACCTTCCTGTATGAAAGGCAGTTAGCATACGGCTGTCCACTTACCTGGATCGAATCTCTGTGTGTGATGGAGGCTCAGCAACGGAGTGGCTGGGGGAGGCTGGCTGCTTAGGCGAGGAGAGGGGTCCTCTGTGCGTTTGCTTGGGAGACCTTGGCACTTCACTGAAAGAGGACTCTCGTCGCCCAGGGAAGGAGAAGGATGAGGAACTCTCAACCGCTGGGGGCAGGTCATGGGCCTGCCCGGTGGCACTTAACTCTTGAACTCGTCTTTGGTTTTCCACGTTCAGGAGCACCTCCTTGTCGGAAACGCTCTCACTGGCAGGGAAAGCATAGTCCTTGGATTCAGCCGTGCAGGTCCGGAGCCCCACAGTCTCAGTCCTGGAGTATACAGAACTCAAATCTTTACTCAGATCTTCCTGTTTGTCACTTTTCCCTCCCCTTTTCTCACCGGCATCAGGATCCTTCCTGGACTTGGTATATCGAGGTGAGTATTCGGAGTCGGCTTCGGAATCCAGAGTCAGCCCGTATTTCTCTGCAAGCTGCCGTCTCCTTTCCGCTTTGTACCTTGCTATTCTTTCAGCTTTGGACTCAAGACTCTGGGTGTCCATGGTGCCTGAACCATACGAGGCGTCACCATGGACACCGGGGGGTTCCGTACACTGTTTCCATCGCGCTTGCTTTTCTAGAGAAGAATCAGAAGTTTCTTCGTCTTCATTTGATCGGCCTGCAAGAAGATCACATGAATAATAAGTACAGACTTCAAACAAAGAAGCACATTTACCACACACTATACTGCACGCGGAGCCCCAGTGGCGCAGCATTAAGAGCTCAGCTGCTAACCAAAAGGTCAGCAGTTCAAATCCACCAGCCGCTCCTTGGAAACCTTATGGGGCACTTCTAATCGGTCGGAATTGACTCAACAGCAAGGGGCTTTTAAGCTATACAGCACAGAGCACAAACTTGCGCTTCCATGCTGTGAAGGACCAATTTCGCATGCCAACGTGTTTAACTAAAATGATTACAGGAGGTGCTGGGGACGTCGGACATCTGCCAAACACCTGAAGGCTGACAATATTCCGCAGGCTCTGAGAGCCGTAAAGCTCAGCCTTTGTTCACGAGGGCGCCTCAAGTCCTTGCCTCTTTCCCTTTATTTATTTACCTTTCTTGGGGGGGGGGTGGGGAGGTTTGTTTTTAAGTTTAATATTTCACATATGAGGGCAGAGGACGAGTTCAGAGTCCTCTAGAAAAGATAACAGATATTCAAACTGCTGTCATTTGACAAGCGATGATTGTTGTTGCATGAGATTTGATAGTAACCCTAACAACATGGCCCATGTCAATATTCACCAGGCTTTTTACAGAAGAGGCTTTTTCCAATTACAGCACACATGCCTGACTGAGAAAATGTCTAACACACCAAACTTATAAATAAGGGTAAAAACCCAAATTGCCATTAAGCACACGATACCCTAATAATTTGCCAAACATTTTTATGTTCCTTCTAATCTTTTATAGGATTTCTTTTTTCTATATAAAGTATTTAATGCTCTGTATAATGTTAATGTTCTGTATAAAGTTTCCTGAATTTGGAAATCTTTATTTTGAAGACATCATTTTTAAGGTTTCATAATATTCTGTCCAACAGATATGCCATCCTTAATTTAACCCTTCCTCGACTGCTGGCATTTACATTGTTTCCAAGTTTTAATTAGTCTGATTTTCTGATTAATGTCACAACAGACAGACTTATAAAACTAGAATCCTAGTTTTACACCCTTTATCAAAGGGTAGATCAATTTAAGATACTTGCTAGACTGTCGAATGAATTTCTAAAAAGTCTGTATTAATTTACACTTGTACTTGCAGTATATGCTCCCTCACAAACTCACAAACAGTATTAATGACAACATACGTGCCTTTGATTATTAGAAAGACAGATACATACATTTTTTACGTTTGTTTATTAGCCATTTGTATTATCTTTTCTGCTCCCTGGAACATCTGATCAAGTTTATTGTCCCATATTTTGTTGACTCATAGTATTATTTTTATTGGTTTGTGTAAACTCCTTTATAAGAATATTAACCCTTCGTCTTATTCATGAATATTTTCAAACTTGTTGGCTCTTTAATTTCGTTGAGAAGTCCGTATGTTTATATAAAATCTCCTTTGAGGTACAGATTATGAGGTGGTCAAGTCAATTGATCTGGTCACTTGTGATTTCTTCCACTGCTCTGTGCTTTGGAAACCTTTTTCTATCCAAACCTGAATTAAATATTCACCTATGTTTTCATGTTTTTAATTATTTTCTTAAAATTAGTTAAGTGATTAATTGAAACTTATTTTTATCTTTTGTATGAAGTGAGACTAGAAATGTGTCCCTTCCCCGATCCTATTGCTAATCGATTTTCCCAATACCATGTTATTAAATAACTCTTCCTTGTCTCACTAATATCTGATACTTAAATTATATATTACATACATTAACGTTTTATGCACGCTATAATTCATTTCTGGGCTCTAAATGTTGATACTCTGATCTGTCTTTTCTTGATTCTTCATATATGCAATTAAAAAAAAAACTTATCTAGTCTTCTGGCCATAGAAGATTAGAAATCGAGGAGACAAGCAAATTGATAATATCATGAAAGGAGAGGAACCATCTTCTCTAAGGAAGAAACTAGAAAGTACTGGCTGTAAAATCACTGTACAGCGCCTCCCAGTCAGGGAATAAGGGTGGGAGAAACAGCCCTGTTACGTGTCATCCACTCCAGGGCTCAACACTGAATATTTGATGTCCATGATAATGACGTTTAGTCATCAAGGAAAAGCTAAATCATGTTTGACAAGCTGTTTAACACAAAAATAAATATGAGGTACATTTAAAATTAAAAAACAAAACAAAACAAAACCAACAAAAACCAAACCCGCTGCTGTCGAGTTGATTCCAACTCATAGCAGTCCTATAGGACGGAGTAGAACTTCCTCATATGGTTTCCAAGGAGCAGCTGTTGGATTCAAACTGCTGACCTTTTGGTTAGCTGCCAAGCTCTTAACCACTGTGCCACCAGGGCTCCCATTTAAAATTACATACATCAAAATAATTAAAATAGAATGTTGCATAAATATAGTAGGAATCTTAATCATTAAAGGCCCAGCTTTGCCCATAAGCTCCCTGCTGAGAGCAGCCTCACTCTGCAGGGAGCAATGGGGCATAGCAGTTAAACATATGATGAGAATTTAGAGGAGCACGTTCCATTTATTCTTTTACCAAACAAACATTTACTGAGAGTCTCTGATGGTACATCCTGTGCAGGGCCCTGAGGGTGTGGAGAGAGAGACAGTTTCTGTCCTTGAGGAAGCTCAGGTTAGGGAGAAAAGACTAGTGTCTTAGGATGGGTTCCCTAGAAGAGCAAAACCAGTGAAGTGTATATATATAAATACAGACAGAGAGATTTATCTCGAGGCAATAGCTCACACAGTTGTGAAGACTGGCAAGTCCCAAATCTGTGGGTCAGGCGTCAGGCTGGAGGCTTCTCCTGACTCATGTGGTTGCAGGGGCTGATGAACCCAAAATTGGCAGGTCAGGTTTAAGTCTGCTGGCTCACAGCATCACAGGAGCTGGCAAATCCCCAGATCTGGATGTCAGAGGATGAGGAGTCGGATGCAGTATCCGGAGTATCCTTTCCCAGAGCATCTAGATATATTGGATGCAGGTCACACCCCCAAGGAAACTGATTGGCTTTCACTTGATTGACCTTTCAACTTATTGGCTACTCACATCAGATCACAAAATGGAGGATAATTACATAATATCTGCCAAACCACTGAGAATCATGGCCTAGCCAAGTTGACACATAACCTTAACCATCGCTGTCCACCTTTTGTCAACTTGGCACCTGTACACAACTCCTTAAACTAAACATAATCTCTAAATAAAGACAATTATAAAGTCATCCTTGTGCCTAACATGATACAACTAATATGCTTACAACTGAAAACGCACTAGCCCCATTTACATCTTATATTTTATAGTATGTAATGGTATAACACATATGCGTATAATAAAATAAGGAAGAAATACTAAAAACAACTACAGTCTTCATTTCTGCAAATGGTCACATGGTCACAGCTAGTATTTAGAACTACCTTCTTTCACCACCAGTTCTGTACTTCCTTTGCCTTCAGCAAGCACCTCAGGGGGTTATGTTCCTTTGCCTGGTGGGGTGACCCAAACCTTTATTCCTGAAGGGTCTGGGACATTAGTAGCCCTGTTGGAACTGGGTTGCTGTAGTTTTCCATCGACTTTAATCACAAGGCACGGTAGCACTAAGCGATGTCTTAAGGAATCTCCTGTATTCCAAATGTACTCTTCTTTATCTCCATCATGGAATAGCAATCTTATTTCCCCTTGGTAATCAGCATCAATCACACCAGTCAATACAATAACTCCTTTCTTTGACTGTTGATCCAGAAGCATGAGGAGCCCAAAGCGAACGGGTGGCATTCTTAACTTCCAGTTCAATAGAATCAGTGATGTGTCTCCTAGTGGAAGAGTTCCTCCCTTTGGAACTAAGATGTCTAGACCCACAGAGCATAGGGTCGAGGGAACAGGAAGCAAAAATTTTGCAAATGGGCCGGTAGGGGTAATAGTGAGTGGTGCCACTCCCATTTACACACCTTGATTCCTGGACCCGTGAATCCTGGCTATGGGAGAAACAGTACTATATACCGGACGCTGGTTTAGAGCATATACAGCCTCCTTGAGAACACTGCCACAACCCTGCAAAGAAATGCCACCTCCCTGGTATTGTAATTGTGTCTTTAGAAGGCCATTCCATCTCTCTATCAAGCCAGCTGCTTCAGGATGATGGGGAACATGGTAAGACCAGTGAATTCCATGAGTGTGGGCCCATTGCTGCACTTCATTTGCTGTGAAGTGAGTCCCTTGATCTGAGGCAATGCTGTGTGGGATACCATGATGGTCAATAAGGCATTCTGTGAGTCCATGGATGGTAGTTTTGGCAGAAGCATTGTGTGCAGGAAATGCAAATCCATATCCAGAGTGTCTATCCCAGAAAAAAAACACTGCCCTTTCCATGATGGAAGCAATCCAATGTAATCAACCTGCAACCAGGTTGCTGGCTGATCTCACTGAGGAATGGTGCCATACTGGGAACTCATTGTTGGTCTCTGCTGCTGGCAGACTGGGCACTGAGCAGTAGCTGTAGCCAAGTCGGCCTTGGTGAGTGGAACTCCATGTTGTTGAGCCCATGCATAACCTCCATCCATGCCACCACGGCCGCTTTGTTCATGAGCCCCTCAGGCAATGACAGGAGTAGTTGGGGAAAGAGGATGACTGGTATCCACAGAACGCATTATCCTATCCACTTGATTGTTAAAATCCTCCTCTGCTGAAGTCACCCTTTGGTAGGCATTCACATGAGATGTAAGAATCTTCACTTCTTTGGCCCATTCAGATAGGTCTATCCACATACCTCCTTGTCACCAACTTTCCAATCAAGTTTCTTCCATTCGGAGGATTTCTCTTCACCACTGTCCTTCAGGAAGGTCCCAGAAAGGGGCTGCAGTGCTGCCTCTGTCCACTTTTGAGTGGTCTCTGCGTATCACGCAGAACCATCTGTAAACCAGGAACAAGTCTTCTGCTCCTCAGTCAATTGGCAATAAAAGACGCCCCATGAGGCCCTAGGTGCAGATGGTGAGAGGGCAAGTAACGTGATAGGAGTGGAGACCATGGACATTTAGGCTACTTCCTCATGCAACTTACTTGTGCCTTCAGGTCCTGCTCGAGCCCAATCTCATGCATAGCACTTCCATTTAATGATGGAGTGCTGCAGTGCACATCTGACTTTATGACTCTTTAGGTCAGACAACACCCAGTTCATGATAGGCAGCTCAGGCCACATGGTGACTTGGTAGTCCATGATTAAACATTCAGTCTCTACTAAGACCCCGTAACAAGCCAAAAGCTACACCTCAAAAGAAGAACAGTTATCTGCAGAGGATGGTATGGCTTTGCTCCAAAATTCTAAGGGTCTGTGCTGTGATTCACCAATAGCGGCCTGCCAAAGACTCCACTGACACTTCAAGCACCACTGGCTCAGCTGGATCATATGGCCCAAGTGGCAGAGTGGCTTGCATGGCAAGCTGAACCTGCTGCAGGGCCTTCTCTTGTTGCGGGCCCTACAAAAACTAGCAGCTTTTTGAATCACGTGACAAATAGACTGGAGTAGCACACCCAAATGATCAAAATCCAAAGAGGCCCACTAGGCATTATGTCTCCTTTTTGTTGAAGAAAGGTCCAAACTCAACAACTTATGCTTTACTTTAGAAGAAATATCTTGACATGCCCCATACCACTCGACCCCCAGAAATTTCACTGAAGTGGAAGGCATCTGAATTTTTGTTGGCTTAATTTCCCACCTCTAGCACACAAATGTCTTAATAAGTCCAGAGTAATTGATACTTCTTCCTTACTAAGTCCAATCATCAAAACATGATCAATGTAATGGACCAGTGTGATCTCTGGTGGAGGAAAAGGGAATCAAGGTCCCTGCAGACTAAATTATGACATATGTATGGAGAGTTGAAATATCACTGGAGTAGGACAGTGAAGGTGTATTGTTGGCCTTGCTAGTGGAGGGCAAACTACTGGTGATCCTTTCCAACCAGAATCTAGAAAAAGGCATGCGCCAGATCAATAGCTGCATATCAGGTACCAGAGAGGTATTAATTTGCTCAAGCAATGAAACCACATCTGGAACAGCACCTGCAATTGGAGTCATCACCTGGTTAAGTTTTCCATAATCCACTGTCATTATCCAAGATCCATCTGTTTTTTGTAGAGGCCAAATAGACGAGTTGAATGGGGACGTGGTGGGAATCATCACCCTTGCATCCGTCAAGTCCTTGATGGCGGCAGTAATCTCTGCAATCCCTCCAGGAACGTGGTATATCTTTTGGCTTACTATTTCCACGTTGGGGCAGTTCTAATGGCTTCCGCTTGACCTTTTCTACATAATATCCCTTACTCCACATGTCAGGGATCCAATGTGGGGATTCTGCCAGTTGCTGAATTTAATTATGTATTCTGGAACTGAGTAAATCACTATAGGATGGATTCAGGGACCAACTGGACCCACTGTGAGATGGACCTGAGGTAAGGCTCCAATTATAATCTGACCTCCATATGCCCCTATTCTGACTGGTGGGTCACAGTGATGTTTTGGGTCTCCTAGAATTAGGAGTTCACAGCCACTGTCCAGTCATCCCTGAAAAGTCTGATTATTTCCTTTTCCCCAAGGAACAGTCACTCTTGTAAAAGGCCATAGATTCCTTTGGGGAAGGCTGGGAGAAAGATTAACAGTATAAATTTTTGGCAGTGTAGTGGGGTTTTTCCTAAAAGGGACCTAGCCTCCACTTCGTTCAAGGGATTATGGGTGTGTAAACTGGCTCAAGCTGGCAACCGATTGAGGGGCCATGACTCTCTAATCTGGCAATATGAGTTAGATTGCCATTCACTTGACCTAGAATTCTTCCAGTTGTATGGGTCAAGTAAATATTTAGTAGATTTCCCATCTATTTCACTCCCAGAGACACCACAACTAAGTAGCCAACATCATAAGACCATACAAGTCAGAGTATTCTGATTAATGTTTTGACTCTGCTGTCCATTACAGTATCCATGCCCACCTTGTCTTGGGTGATTAAGTGCCGCCATTTGGCCCCTGCTATCACAGGGTCCAATCAACCCCATTGTGGTTAGATGTCTTAATTCAGTTAGGGCAGTTCTTGCTGTCAAATCTGATTTACATAAAGTAGGAATCACAGCAGTCTTCACGGATGCTCAGGCTTCCTTCACAAATTTGTTCCACACTGTTGTGATGAAAGATGTGTCCTCTGGGCACTCCATGTGTGGGTCTGCGCGTCCAACCTGATAAATCCCCTCCAGCATGCCAATCTTTCTAAGCCTTTGGATACTTTCTTCTAACATATACCAAGGCAGGTCTGGCATTTCAACTTGATTTAGTGTAGGCCATGGCTTAATCCATGCTTCAGTGAACCAACCAAATAATCTATTAGATCCTTTCCTAACCTCTCAAGGTGAAACACTGAAGGAAGAAATCTGTGCTTAGTGGGCCCAGATCAATAAACTCAGACTGATTCAACTTTATGTTCCTTGCACCATTATCCCGCACCCTTAATAGTCATTCCTACATATATTCTCCAGGTTTCTGCTTGTATATATTAGAAAAATCAAGCAGTTCTTTTGGAGTGTATGTCCTCATGGGTCACACCTTTTACTTCACCTCTTGGGGCTCACTGACACTTAAGTCTAGTTATAGGTCTAGAAGCAAAAGTGTGTGGTGGGGTGGGTCCTGGGGACATTCAGCAATGTCTTGTAAGGCATCTGCCTCATGCAATGTCTCAGGCAATGCCCCAGATGATATCTCAGACAAAGGTTCTTAAGACATAGCTGGGTTAATCTCATCAGATGGGGTATAAGGGATAACGGTTTTACTTGAGAGGGTGGCTTAGCAGACAAAGATGGAGTAATCTCTTCAGATAGGAGTAAGAAGGCTGGTTCTGTTGGCAGGAGTGATTCAACAGAATTTAGGGGCGCAGTGTCCTCGGCTTTCTGATTATCTGTCCAGATGTCCCCACTGCAAGTTTCAGGATCCCATTTCTTCCCAGTCCATGCCCTCACTTTCACTTCAGACACCTTTCGAGGTAGGCAATCCAACTGCTGTTGTAATTCTGACTCTCTTTTGATAAGACTCTGAGTTTGGTTTTAGGCAATATCAGTTCTGTTACTACAAGAAATGTGGCTTTCTTTCAGAGTCCAAATGGCAACATTCAGATCTTTTATGCAATGTCTGAGCTGTGACTTTGAAGCACTGGGCTTATCTCTTTTACCACTTTGTCTAGCAAAAGCATGACCAACCAACCAGCTTCCTTATACTTATTCTGACAGAATTGCAGGGAAGTTTCAAATATGCAATCACCCAGAGCCTTGTCTCTCACAAATAGCTGATCCACTGGTGATGATATTTTGCATATCTCTATCCACACCACACCATGCATTGGCAGTGCCCTCTGTACTACCGGAGGCTGAGTCATCAGCACCTTTAAGGCTAGCCAGACTTGAGAACCAGTTCAGAAAACTCATCCTCACGATTTTGTTTCTTTAGAATCCCACTCCCAGTACCAAATGTCTTAGGCTGTGTTCTCTAGAGGAGCAAAACCAGTGAAGCATATTTTGTATATATATATGCATAGAGAGAGAGAGAGAGAGGGAGAGAGAGAGAAGTATCTCAAGGAAATGGCTCATACAGTTGTAGAGGCTGGCAAGTTCCAAATCTGTGGGCGAGCATCAAGTTGGATAGAAGCTTCTCCTGATTCACATGTCGTAGGGGCTGATGAACCCAAAATCAGCAGTTCAGGTTGAAGGCTGCTGGGTCATCGGGTTACAGGAGGTGGTGAATCCTAAGATCTGCAGCTCAGGCAGAAGGCTGCTGGCTCATGCACCAATAACCAGAGGTCAGAAAATGATGAGTCGGAAGCAGGAGCCAGAGACAGTTTTCTCAGCACATCCATATATATTGGATGTAGGCTACAACCCCAAGGAAACGGATTGGCGTTCAACTGATTGGCCTTTCTACTGATTGGCTGCTCACATCAGATCACAAAATGAAGATGATTACATAATATCTGCCAAACTACTGAGAATCATGGCCTAGCCAAGTTGACATGTAACCTTTACCATCACAACTAGTCATTAATTTCCCAACAACAGGGGAATCATTTTTACTGCTTTGATACCAGGTGGTCATATCAGTGAGGCAGGGCAGGGCTGACATGGGTTTTGCTGTTGTTTTTGCAAATACACCTACTTTTCACTTGTCGACTATCTCATTTCCAACATTTTGCATTTACAACAATGAGGTGGTGGGCATGGTGGCCACAGCTGTGAAGCGTCTCTTCCCTCGGTGGGGCTGGGTGCATGGCCAGGCTCCCAGCGCCCTCACAGGAAGCCCTGAGCCTGTGTGACTCCCAGGCCCGGAGGGCAGAGCAGGCTCCCAGTGCCCTCAGGAAGCCCTGAGCCTGTGTGACTCCCAGGCCTGGAGGGCAGAGCAGGCTCTGGGATATAAATGCAGGGCTTGCGGGGGTGGGAGTGGAGCCTGGAGGCAGCTCTGTGAGGGAAGCTCTGACCCAGCACAGGAGAAGGGGAGGTGGTTAAGCCGTGGGCCCTCCAGTCACGCAGCCCGGCTGTATCAGCTTTGTCTCCTCCGGGCCACCTTCTCCACAGAGGAATAATCCATAACTGGACTCATCACACTGATGAGCACGTCAGTAAATCTTAGCTGTTATTATTTCTATGATCATATTTTCTAAATAAAAAAAAAAAAATCAGACAAATGGATGGCTGAAAACAGAAAAAGAAAATCCTCCATGTTTGCATAATGACCTGGTCATTGGAATCTAACCATGTCAATAAGTGAGGAGTGGGTGCATATGCATTTAATTAAACTATATCTAGACAATTCACTTCTATGGACTCTCTCATTATACTTATACATTAGGTTTATATGTCACCCAAGCAGCCTGCGTGATGGGCTGCCGGGCACACGCTCACCAATGTGGGGGCTGGCAGGGTCTGTGGCGCGCGTGTATCTGGGCGTGTCTTCCTCCAGCAGGCGATGAGTCACTAACCCTGTGCAGCTCTGCAGGAGGATGGGCTGGGTGTCATTTTCAATCCCTTCCAAGCGCCTGGCAATCCTTTCTTTTCTGTGCAAAACACCAAAAGGGCAGAGTGAGCAAAAGACATCAATTCTATGGGAAAACTGGATACAGTTTTGCTAAACTCTTCTATTTCCTAATTATACACCATAAATATCTTACCTTTTCATTTCTAAAAGTTCTTTCCTCTTTGGTTCAAAGATTTTTCTTAATTCTGCAACTGAAAACAAAAAGAAAGTCCAGTATTTAAGAGTCACGCATTCATTTTATTCACTTACTCAACATACATGTATCGAACTCATATTTCTGCTCTCTGCTCCCGTGCAACAGGGATGTACAACGCTAAGTTCCTGTCTTCCTGGAGATTGCCTTCTAGTGAGGGAAGGCAGTTGCCTAGTGAGTAAGTGTGTGCACCTGTGTGCGTGCACACACAAACCCACACGCTCAAGCATAATCACAGGTAGTTACATGGCTAAAATGAGAAATAATGCAGGCTAAGGGACAGAGTCCTTCGAAAATCCAAAAACCGCATCAGTTGCTGTTGATTCTGACTCACGGTGACCCACGTGCATCAGAGTAGAACCGTGCTCCATAGGGTTTTCAATGGCTGACCTTTCAGAAGTAGCTCACCAGGCCTTTCTTCCGAGGTGCCTCTGGGCGGGCTCAAACCTCCAGGCTTTCGGTCAGCAGTTCAGCATGTGAACTGTCTGCGCCGCCCGGGAACTCCTGGATGAGAGACGACGGCTCTTTTTCATCCAGGGGATTCAGGGAAAGCCTCTCTAGTAATACATTTTGTTTAGCAGGAAGCCCAATATGTGTTCTTATTTATTTTTTAGGTTTAACAAAGTGTTTCAAGCTTTCATTAAGGAAAACTTCAAACATTTACAAAAGTAGAGACAAGTGCTCCGAACCGCCCCCAGGCCAACAGCAACGCGCGATCGTGAACTCACAGCCACTCCTGGTTCGTCGCAGCATGTGATCTGCAATACCTGATCGTGTTTTCCTCAGTCCCTAACGTGGTGTACTTCAGTTAACGACAGTTTACATGAACACAGTTCCCAAGCCTCCCCTTACAGTATTTCACTAGGAGGAAATGCTAACATTTGTTTCCTGACTAATTGGAGTGGATGATGGATAAAGCAATTATCCTAACTCTCCAGGCAACACTGCTGACCAGAACAAATGTTTCTGCGGAGGTCTGGAGGTTCTCATTTGATACTGACAACCAGGATATTACCGAGCTGCCACCGACTGCTTCTCGGGAGAAATGGCCAAATTTGGTGGTGGTGAAGGTCTCTCTTCTTGCCTCCTCCTCTATCTTGTAAATTCCTCAGGGCGCATCTGAGTGGCTTCTACTGAGCACCCGGGAAGGGCTGGAGAACGAGAGGAGCCTCTAAGGAGCGGCATGGAGGCTAAGTCGAAGAAGAAACTCAAACGAGGGGGAGAATACCGGGGATTTCAACTGCTCCGATTTCCGTTTTATTATTGTTTTTTTAACTGGTATTTTTAGTAATGAGTCCAACTCCCCATACTCACACATACGACTGTATTCCTCTTTGGTTGGGTTTAGAGATACAAGTCTTGTTTTTATTTATTTATTTTTAAATGATTGTTGTTGTTGGGTGCCAGTGAGTCCATTACAACTCATAATGACCCTACAGGACAGAGCAGAACTGCCCCATAGGGCTTCCTAGGCTGTAAATCTTTCCGGAAGCAGATTGCCAGGTCACGGGAGAAAGATGTGACAGTCTGCTTCGGTAAAGATTTACAGTCTGGGAAACCCTATGGGGCAGTTCTACTCTGTCCTACAGGGTCACTATGAGTCAGAATCGACTCAACAGCAATGGGTTTGGATTTTAAATGATACCAAAAACCCACTGCTGACGAGCTGATTCTGACTCGTAGCAACTCTACAGGGCAGAGCAGAATTGCTCCATAGTGGTTCCCAGGGCTATAAATCTTTACGGAAAGAGACTGCCACACCCTTCTCCCGCAGAGTGACTGGGGGGTTTGAACAGCCAACCGTCTCAGTTAGCAGCCAAGCAGTTAACCATTGCACCACCAGGGCTCCTTTTTAAATGACAGTCACCTTAAATTTTTAGTTGAACTGTTTGTTGAAACCAGTTGCCATTGGGTCAATTCCGACTCACGGCGAGCCCATGTGGGTCAGAGTAGAACGGTGCTCCATAGGGTTTTCAAGCGTTGATTTTTTTGGAAGTTGATCACCAGGCCTTTTTTCTGAGGCACCTCTGTGTGGACTTGAACCTCCAACCTTTTGAATATCAGCCTGTGTTAACCTTGTGTACAACCCCGGGATTCCTTTGTTAAGGTAAGCCCTGACCCTTTGCCATCGAGTTGATTCTGATTCATAGCGACCCTACAGCACAGACGAGAACTGCCCTCCGGGGTTTCCAAGGAGTAGCTGGTAGATTCAAACTGCTGACCTTTTGGTTAGCAGCCGAGCTCGTAACCACTGCGCCACCAGGGCTCCTGTGTTAAGGTAGCTAGCTTAAAAAAAGTCTCTCTGTAAATCCCCCCCCCCCCCAGGATCCAGAGTAGCTGGAGGCAGAGGTGTGCTGGCTCTATAATTATGTTTCTATTTGGAAGTCAAGGGTATAATAATAATGGCGCAACTTGCCACCCTGCCTCAAGAGGAAGTTTGGCTAATAATAGCGTCTCCAGTTAACTAATTAGCTCTGGTGAGACTAGAGCGATAAAACTTTAATGGCTGGTAGAACATATTTTGAAATATTCTGAAAGATGATAAAACCAAGCAGTTTTAATCAATCATGTAACCCCCAAAGAGGAAAACGGGACGGTACTTTTCATAAAACTGCTCAAGAAGCTATTCAAAAAGGTTTGTCTTAAAGCTATGCCTCAAACCCATAACTAAGAAACAGGATAGAGTATTAGAAGCCTTAGTGGCGAAATGGTTAAGCTCTTGGTTGCTAACCAAGGTCTGAAAGGCTGGCGGTTCGAACCTACCCAGCAGCTCCTCTGGAGAAAGAGCTGGTGATCTGGTTCCATAAAGATTATAGCCAAGAAAACCCTATGGGGCCGTTCTGCTCTGTCACGGGGGGCTGCTCTGAGTCAGAATCAATTCAACAACACCCAGCAACAAAACAATCACGTACTAGTGAAGTCCTGAGAAGCACAATGGACACTTTCACAATATCTCTTCTCCAACAAAATTCTTTCAGCTAGGTGAGTATAAAGATATTAACTCACATAGAGTAACCCCCAGCAGAAAAAGTGAAGACACACGTTTTTTGTTCTGAGACTACTGAAAATCACTTTCATTTCATTAACATTTTAATTCTTAATCTTTACACTTTTCTATAAAAATTACACAACTAAAAACCTTAATTGGAAAAAAGATTCCAGCAATACAGAGAAAAGCTGAGCCGCAAGTTGCTTCCTGCCACTCTTTATTCTCATTTTCCAGAAAAGGCAAGTCGACTCCAGTGGTGACCCCGTGTGTGTCAGAGGAGGACTATTCTCCACAGGGTTTTCAATCGCTGAGTTTTCCGAAGTAGACCACCAGGGCTTTCTTCCAAGGCGCCTCTGGGTGGACTTGAACCTCCAACCTGACGGTTAGCAACCGAGTGCCTTAATCATTTGTGCTACCCAGGGACTCCATTTTCTAGAAGGGAAGATCAGTTAAACGGGAGATTGTGCAAACCTCCCACCCACCCCAGAACTATACCTTCCTGTGGTCATAACCGCCCTGCTTCTGTATCTCTGGGGACAAAGCAATACGAGAAGGCAATAGGCTAACGGTCGGAAAACTAGTCCATCATTAAAACAGAACCCTGAGACGCCTGGGGCAGTGAGAGGAAAGTCAGGGGACAGCGAGGGCAGGCCAAGTGACCCTACTGCCCAGGGTGACCTCTCCGCCTTTCTGGACAAAGCAGGCTGAACAGCCCACGACTCAACACTTGTCAGCTGACAGCTGCTCACATCTGCACATAAGAAGAAAAGCCTTAGGACAGCATGTGACAGATACCCCGCTGCACCTCATCAGTGCCCTGGGCTCCCAGAATGCTGGCTGTGGAACAGATCGCAGTCCCCGAGAGACGACACTGGCCCTTTGAGTGTGACATGTCTTTGTTGTGAGCCCTGCACGGCATGGTGCTGTGTGTACCTGGCTCTCCCACCAAAGGCCAACATACCCCAGTCACTGTGATGCAAAAATGTCTCCGCAGCTTTCCAAAGCCCCACAGGACAGTACTGCTCTGGACTGAGAATCACTGGTCCCAGAACAAAGACGTCAAGCAGGAAGTCTGTCTCCTAGGCACCTGCACCCCAGGTTATGCCAGTGGCAGACATCACTAGCCCATTGCTGCATTCTTTTGATTAAGCCTACACTCCAACTCCAAGCCACTTCAAGCCGAATGCCCTGGCAGGTAGTATCCGTCATAGGCAGTGCTTGAAATGCAACTTGAGAGTCCGCTCTGATTGTCTCATAGCTTATGAAATGAGCAGTTACTGAACTAGAGGACTCCCACCCGTCTGTCGCTTTGGCCTACTCTGGTGGCTTCGTGTTGCTGTGATGCTGGAAGCTATGCCACCGGGATTCCACGTACCAGCAGGCTCACTGGCGGTACAGCCTCCAGCATCGTAAACAACCCACAAGCCACCACAGAAGGACCAACGGGCAGACAGGTGGTGGTTACGGAAACTAGCACTTCGTGTTGTTTTTAACGCTTCTGATCCTAGCTGTTCATGGCGTTAGTCATGAAAAGAGAAGCCAGGGTGAGAAAGGGGGACAGACGACGCTTCAGACTGGAAGAAACAACTTCTGCTTTCTAGAATTTGCCTTGTGGTCAGCCTTTCCAAGCTATTGTTAAAGTCATGCTTTGTTTTGATCGTATTTATAGATTTTAAACACTTTGGCTCCAATTAAATTGAGTTTCTCCGTCTGTCACAAAGAGTCTAAAAAATTGGAGCGGGTCTTCCATTGCACACCTGGTCCACACACCTATCAAGGTAGGAACCCCCTACAGCACCTGAGTCCTTGAAAACATGGACGCATGGCCTCTCCTTCAACAGTTAATGAGGTGAGCTTAGCAGATCACGGTGTGGTCCATTTCATTTCTAGGTACCATGAATCGTGACAATTTTCCTTCTCATATTAAGTCTCAGGTACCTCCTTGTAATTCTGCACGTTATTCTTGCCTTTGGCTTCGGGCAATACAGATAAGCCTACATTTCAGTTGACAGTCTTCTAAGTACTTGAAGGTTGCCCAATGTCCCATCAGACTACGTCCAGGCAGATCCTCCTGCCACAGATGAGGATGTGCTCCAGTTTGCCAGCGGACCTTTCAAACTGGACTGAGTTTCCATTAACAGAGCATGTTTTCTGGTCTAACTTCTTTTGGACTTGATATCATTGTCTTTTTCTTTCCAAGTAGAAAAAAGTCTGATCTCCTACCAAACCTGTTTCTTCTAAAGGAAGGGTGTACAAAGCTCATTCGGGATGAAGACATTTTTTTGAGCGGGTACTAAATGATCATTTCTGGTGCTTGTGTTATACTTGGTGGAAACCAAGATCAGGTAATTTTTGTGACGTCATCGGTTCACCAGCAAAACCAGGGGAAGTTGGTTATCACAAGTGTTTTAACGCACGTGCACCTTCACCAGTGAAAATACTAATTTTCAAAACATCTGTGGGCACCTACCTGTCCGAATCCACCAGATGTCAGCTAACAATAACCACACAAACCTGGGAGAGAGGAGCTCCTGGGGCGGCAAAAATGGTTAACGTGGTGGGCTGCTAACCAAAAGGCTGGAGGTTTCAGTCTGCTCAGAGGTGCTCGGAAGAAAGGCCTGGTGATCTACTTCTGAAAAATCAGTCATTGAAAACCCTATGGGGTACAGTTCTACTCCGACACACACGAGGTTGCCATGAGTTGGAATCGACTTGGTGGCAACTGTTTTTTGTTTTTTTTTTCACTTAGCAAAGATGGTTGAGACAGGGTCTGCACTGGTGTATGTAGCCCAGTCAGGGGCTACAGGATATTAAGTGTCAATGCCACAAACCTGAGAAACATCGAGTGGCACGGAAAGCAGACCCCAGGGTGTGTGGGAGTGAGTAGATGGCGAGAAGTGAGGGCTATGGGCAGCACTGCCTGCTCTTTGGAGGAGTGTAAGGGAGGGAGGAGCAATGAGGTAAAGCTGATTCTAGCTTCCCTCTCACCCTTCCCACCAAGCCCCCAGTGACAGCTGCAGGATGTCTAGAACTGAACGGAAAGAGCAAGTAGAAAGAGGAGAACTACAAATTCAAGACGAGCAGCAATTTAACTGGGGCTAACTCTTGGATGAGGTGGGGAGGGACACAGACGGAGTACAAGCTGGGGTTTAATGCGAGAGTTTTCCTGAAAGAAAATCAGATAACACAATACTTATATGCCCCGGACGCTGGTTAACGATTTTAAAAAGCCTTACCTTTAGGAAGTGCAGCTAAAAACTTAGCATCGATTCCTCTTTTGCCGTTAGTAAATTGTTCTTTATCTTCGAGTGAAAACTCTTTCTGAAAGCTAAAATTTATTAAATTAATAAAAAAATCTAAAGTCAATTTAAATCAAGATATACAGTAGTAAGTGAAAAATACAGACCGTAAACATTTATCCACGCTAGGGTTAAAACAACAACGAAAACAGGTTGCCACTGAGTCAAATCCAGCTCACGGCAAACCCACGAGTGTCAGAGTCACACCGTGCTCCTTAGGGTTTTCAATGGCTGATGGTTCCGAAGGAAAATGCCAGGCCTTTCTTCTGAGGCACCTCTGGGCGGACTCGAACCTCCAAACTTTCAGTTAGCAGCTGAGCATGTTAACCATTCGCACCACGCAGGGACTCTGGTGCTACTGTTGTTGTTGTTGCTGGGTGCTGTCGAGTCAATTCCAACTCAGAGCAACCCCACGTGACAGAGAAGAACTGTCCCATGGGGTTTTCTTGGCTGTAACCTTTACGGAAGCAGATCACCAGGTCTACGGTTACCCATAGCTAAACATATTCTTGTATATCACAAGTAAAATGTTTTATCTGGGGGAGTTAGTTGGCAATTAAAAAAATTTCTATTTCTGTTCATGTTATGATATTATGGTGCAATTAAAAAATTAAATCAGGATTTAAAAAATTAAATCAGGAGGCCTGGCATAGGGTGGTGAACACATGCAACCAGGAATCCGCCTCTCCGTTCAGACTGACAATCCACTGTCGGCCCACCAATCGCTGTGGCGGCTGAGATTAATCACCTGACCTCTCGGTGACACAATTTCTTCATCAGGAAAACCAGCAGCTTGCCTAGGCGAGCTACATGTTTCCCTCCGGTGTTAAAATTATATTAAAGTCACAAGTACCTTCAACCACCCACTAAATCAGAGGATGGTAAATAGGCCTGAAAGGCTCATGAAAAATGACCTGCAATAAAACAGGAAACAAAAGGCAAGAATAATAAAAGAATTGAACACTTCATATTTACTTGTTCCTTATACTAAGCCTATCCCAAGTACTATCTTAATGATATTGTTAATCATTTACCACACACCACTGAACAGTTTCTACCTCACAGCGTTCTTGTGAAGATAATTAAGATGTTGTTGTTGTTAGGTGCCGTCAAGTCGGTTGCGACTCATAGCAACCCCACATACAACAGTACAAAACGCTGCCCAGTCCTGTGCCATCTTCAAAATTGTTGCTTCGTTTGAGCTTATTGCCGCAGCTACTGTGTCAATCCATTTAGTTGAGGGTCTTCCTCTTTTTCGCTGACGCTCTACTTTACCAAGCATGACGTCCTTCTCCAGGGACTGGTCCCTCCTGATAAAATGTCCAAAGTACATGAGATGTAGTCTCACCATCCTTGCTTCTAAGGAGCATTCTGGCTGTACTTCTTCTGAATCAGATTTGTTTGTTCTTCTGGCAGTCCATGGTATACTCAATATTCTTCACCAACACCGTAATTCAAATGTAGCAATTCTTCTTGGGTCTTCCTTATTCATCGTCCAGCTTTCACACGCATATGAGGTGATTGAAAATTCCATGGCTTGGGTCAGGCGCACCTTAGTCCTCAAAGTGCCATCTTTGCTTTTTAACACTTCAAAGAAGTCTTTTGCAACAGATTTGCCCAATGCAGTAAAACCAAAACCAAACCCGACTCGACCTTATAGGACAGAGTACAACTGCCCCATAGGGTTTCCAAGGAGCAGCTGGTGGATTCAAACTGCTGACCTTTTGTTTAGCAGCCATAGCTCTTAACCACTACACCACCAGGGCTCCCATTACAGTAGATCATTTGATTTCTTGCCTGCTGCTTCCATGGGTGTTGATTGTGGATCCAGGTAAAATGAAATCCTTGACAACTTCAATATTTCCTCCGTTTATCATGATGCTGCCTATTGGTCCAGTTGTGAGGATTTTTGGTTTCTTTATGTTGAGGTGTAATCCATAGGAAGGCTGTAGTCTTTGATCTTCATCAGTAAGTGCTTCAAGTCCTCTTCACTTTCAGCAAGCAAGGCTGTGTCATCTGCATAACACAGGTTGTTTGTGAGTCTTCTTCCAATCCTGATGCCCCATTCTTCCTCATATAGTCCAGCCTCTCTGATTACTTGCTCAGTATACAGACTGAATAAGTATGATGAAATGATACAACCCTGATGCACACCTCTTCTGACTTCAAACCACACAGTATCCCTTTGCTCTGTTTGAATGACTGCCTCTTGATCTATGAACGGGTCCTGCATGAGCACAATTAAGTGTTCTGGAGTTCCCATTCTTTGCAATGTTATCCATAATTTGTATGATCCACACAGTTGAATAGCTTTGTGTAGTCAATAAAACACACGTAAACATCTTTCTGGTATTCTCAGCAATGACATCCCTGGTTTCATGTCCCCTTCTGAATCCACTGTGAACTTCTTGCAGTTCCCTGTCGATGTACTGCTGCAACTGCTTTTGAATGATCTTCAGCAAAATTTTACTGCATGTGATATTAACGATATTGTTAAATAACTTCCGCATTCCGTTGGATTGTCTTTCTTTGGAATAGGCATGGATATGAATCTCTTCCAGTCCGTTAGTCGGGTAGCTGTCTTCCAAATTTCTTGGTATAGACGAGTGAGCACTTCCAGTGTTACATCCATTTGTTGGAACATCTCAACTGGTACTCCGTCAATTCCTGGAGGCTTGTTTTTCGCCAATGTCTTCAGTGCAGCTTGGACCTCTTCCTTCAGTACCGTCAGTTCCTGATCATATGCTACCTCCTGAATAATTAGTACTTATAAACTACTTCATAAACCACTAAGAGTCTTCCCCTTAGTTAGACACTCTGGTGAACTTTTGCAAAGTGCGGTTTACAAGTTATTGTCCCAACACCGCCTAGCTCCATATGAAATCACTTTCTTAAGAGAAGGTAAAAAGATCGTCAGCACCAGTATAAAGTATATAGCCTTTTCACGGTTGGTTGGAAATCAGTGCAAAACCAAACTCTACTAGAAAACTTCTCATGGTTCTAAACATGGCTTACTATAAATGTGGTTCCCTCTACCTGAACTCACCCCTTCCTAGCCTCCTTCCACCCTGCTAAGTCTTGTTCCCAGTCTGGGCCTCAGTTCCATTGCCATTTTCTCAGGTAAGAGGTCTCTGACCTGTGGCCTATCTCAACCAGCACCCTAATCTACAGTGTGTATTTCTGCAATTTTCTTTCAGGCTATCCTGTTCTTTTGCTATTTGTAGCACATACGACAAATGTCATTATACAGGTTTTTTGAATGATTTTTTTTTTAAATTTCTGTCTGTCTGACTGGAGGTTTATGAGGGTGGGGATCATGTCTGTTTGGTTCATTACTGTATTCCCAGTATCTAACACAGTGCCTGGTATCAATAAATATGTACTGAATGAATTCATGAATAAATTCCTACTACAAAATGCTTCCACAGATACTGAAATCCGCCCTATTTTATGTGTTGTATATGTTATACACTATATTTATGATGTTGTTGTAGTCTGCCGGCAATTCGACTCATAGCGACCTGATGTGACGGACGGAGTAGAACAGCCTCATAGTTTTCTAAGCTATAATCTTTACGGAAGCAGATCGCCAGGTCCTTTTCTCGTGGAGCCGCCGGGTAGGTTCCAACCGCCAACCTCTTGGTTAGCAGCCAAGGGTGTAACAGTTGTGCCATCAGGGCCCCTCATCTGTATGATAGGAAGGGGTAAATATCATTACAAAGATTGAGAATAATTAGAAGGGCCTATGGAGCCCTGGTGGCGCAGTGGTTAAGTGCTCAGCTGCTAACCTAAAGGTTGGTGGTTTGAACCCACCAGACACACGGAGGGAGAAAGATGTGGCAGTCTGCTTCCGTAAAGATTACAGGCTAGGAAACCCTATGGGGCAGTTCTACTCTGTCCTAGAGGGTTGCTGTGGGTCAGAACCGATCTGACGGTGTAGGTTTGGTTTGGTTCTAAGGCCAAACATTCAATAACATCAGTTACAAACAAACATTCAATAACATCAATTACAAACGTTCAATAACATCAGTTACAAACGTTCAATAACATCAGTTACAAACGTTCAATAACATCAGTTACAAACATTCGTGCTTTCTTTCTTGCTTTTTTTTTTCATCTTCACAAGATAGTACAGTATTGGGAGTGCCTGTCCCCACAATGTTGCAAATATGCACGTTTGTATAGTATGAAAAACCTACAGCTTTAAGGGAAAATTTTCTTACTGCAGCCCACACGGCTGCCTCTGCATCTGGTTCTTATCTCCTTACTTCTCTCCCCTATTCACACTAACAACTGATCACTTCTCCAAACACGACAGAAAAGGTTATGAGGAAACAATAAGCGCAGAAAAGAAGGACAAGGAGGCTGGCTTAGAAAGCGTGACTCTGGTTCCCAAGTACCACAAAAGCTGTGACTAACGCAAGGTCCCTCCAGTCAACATGAGAAATGAGGCTTTAAAAAAAAATCACGTTTCTTGCCTGGACTTTCTATCCACGGGCGGGGCTCTCCAGCAGTAAAAATACAGGCAAGATGTGCTAGTAAAGAATCCTGGACCATTCATGAATGAGCAACTCCTTCTGATTGTCCAATTGTCAACAGAACACGTTATGAGTATCCAAAAGAGGCCTTCTGCTCCCTTCTTCTTCACATTTCTGAGTAAGAGGTATCAGAACAGCGTGACCGGTGGAGACCGTTGGTAACTCACACTATTCGTAACTCCAAAGCACTGAGCTCCGGGTGCTGGATCCTGCTCTTCCTCCTCATACATCATTTCCTTGGTGACAAGGGGTCAGCAGGTAGCCCCATCTTGTGGGGACAACTTCCACAGCCTTTGCTGTGTTACTACAGCTAACCCCGAAGTTATGAGCCTGTATTCCAGTATGAAACCATCTCTCCATACATAACTAAAGTGAGAATTACTTACTTTAAAGACTGAGTTTTGCCAATTATAATTTTAAAACTTTCTAATCTTAAGAAGAACCTTTTATCTTTTTTTTTTTAATCCAACTATTCTCATCTCCTCTGAAACAACAGTCACTCTTTGTGACTAGTTTTTTCATACCCCTGCCTCCCTTCCTTGGGCTCCAATAATCTAGGAAGAGACTGAGATCTGCTTCCATGATAATTTTTTTTTTTTTTTAAGTGTCCCATTAACCTACTTAAATGCTCAGCAGTAGCAACAAGGAGAAATTTTATTAAAGTGTGAGCAGGATATTCTGCTGTTACTACCTCCCATCTCTTAAAAAAGGTGCATATACTATGTCATGGATTGAATTGTGTCCCCCCAAAAATGTGTGTAGCAACTTGGCTGGGTCATGATTCCCAGTGTTGAATAATTGTGTAATCTGTTGTGATTTCCTTATGTGTTGTAAACTCTGTCACTATGATGAGATTATATGTGATCGCCTTATGTGTTGTAAATTCTATCACTGTGATGAGGTTATACAGATGAGGTTTGACAAGATTAGTGTCTTAATGCAATCTCTTTTGAGATATAAAAGAGAGAAGCGAGCAGAGACACATAGGAACCTCATACCACCAAGAAAGCAGTGCTGGGAGCAGAGCACATCCTTTGGACCTGAGGTTCCTGTGCTGAGATGCTCCCAGACCAAGGGAAGACTGATGACATGGGCTTTCCTCCAGAGCTGACACACAAAGCATTCCCCTAGAGCTGATGCCCTGAATTTGGACTTGTAGCCTATTGGACTGTAAGAGAATAAACTTCTCCTGGTTAAAACCATCCACTTGTGGTATGTCTGTTAGAGCAGCACCAGATGACTAAGACATACTGCTACGGTATCCGCTCTGTGTAGGGCTCTCTTACCATCCGGTCACTCTTGAAGTTTAAACGACAAGATGTAGAAGAAGAAAACCCGTTACCTGACATTTTCACCTCTTAGCTGGTGTCCGGTTGACCAGATTTCTCTTAGGAATGCAGATTCTAGTATGTCCAGCCCATTTCACACTCAATGCACCAGAAGAAGTGGACTATGGCTGCTTACAGAAACATTAGAAGTTTGAGTCCACCCAAAGGCACCTCGGAAGAAAAGCTTAGGGATCTACTTCCAATAAATCAGCCACTGAAAACCCTATGGAGCACAGTTCTACTCTGACACACAGGGGTCAGCATGAACTGGAATTGGCTCAATGGCAACTGATTTTATATAAAATACCCATGATTTTAGAATAGCTGTGTCCCTCTGAGTCTCTGTCCGCTGAAGCGTCTGACCTCCCCATTTCGTGCTTTTCCTGTCCTTGAATAAACAACACCTTCCTGTCTCCTTTTGCTTTCCTTCCTCTCTCTTAGTCACTCATTCGCTCTATTACGGTGAAATCAACCTGCTGGGGACATACTAGAAATGAGCCTTGGATTCTATTAAACATATGGCAAATATGAGAAATCTGGGAGCTCTGTCAAGCACTAGAAAAGGCAGATTTCATGAGTCTGATGACCCTGGATCAGTACTGTTCTAATTAACCCTTACCGGAAGTAGATGAAGTACATCAAGTCTTTATCCTATCCACGGTGCTCACAATCACCTTGGCCATTCCCAAATGCAGGGCCAGGCTTAGCCTCATGAGGATAGTGGTTAGACCACGTTTACGCTAATTCCATTGAAATGCAAACCCTTGTTTAGGAAAGAAGCCATTGTCACAATACATTAGGAACAAGAGCATCTGAGTGGAATGAGGGATATACCAGTGCTTAGGGTCTTCTGACATAACGAAGTGCAGGTTGAGATCCAGGCCTGAGTAGGGGCTCCACTTGAAAATCTCAAACGTGCTTATGGATAGTGATCTAATAAGAAGCTCCTGAGATACAGCTCTCTTGCTTGGCACTGGTTTGAATTTTTACATTGTCTTAGATCAACAATGAACCACGAAAGTTGAGTACATTAGGTAAATCAAAGTAACATCCATAATATTCTGCAGCTAAAGGAACCGGAAGTGCAGAAGGGTTAAAGAAAGAAGAGATGCTAAGACCAGGTATCAAAAACTCACATGGACAGATGGATGGATGGATGATGGGTGGATGGATGGATGGATGATGGATGGATGGATGGATGGATGGATGGATGGATGGATGGATGGATGGACAGATGAGGGGAGGGAAATAAGGAAGGATGGACAGAAGGAAGGAAGGAACGAAGGGAGGGAGGGAAGAAGGGAGGAAGGACGGGAGGGAGGAAGGAAGGAAGGAAGGAAGGAAAAACATGGCAAAACCCCTTCTAAAAAAAAAAAAAAATCAAAAAGTCCCTTACTTGATGGACAGGTTCCAAAAGGACAGCCCATGCTTAAAGGCAGGTGTGAGAAAGAAAAGATAATAGCCCTTTATAAGTCAGTAATTATAAGAGACACCAACATCCTGTTCTCCAAATAGTTCCCATAAACATCCTTAAATACAAAAGGGAAGTCTGCCGGCTGAGGGTTAAATCAGCTTTGCTTCATGTATGTTAACAAATCAAACTCTGGGGAGAAAACACATTGCCAAACATTGAAACTCATGAATTAGGAATTTAAGATAATAATCTTAAGAGCTATTACAAAGCTGCAAAACTTCAGATTGCTTGAGCAAAGGCTATTTTACCTTGGAACTTTTCTTGGAGGTGGGAATCCAATGACGCTTAAGTTTTTCTTGTTGAAATCTAAGGGAAGAGAAATAATGTGACATTGGAATAACTACACACTAAGTACAATAAATACAGAAACAAATAAAAGCTCCAGTGGGAAAAAACAACTCTTCGAAGTTCCTTTTGACATATAATTTAACGGAAACTGTTATGAAGACAAGAAATATGAATACAAAAACGACACCTTCTAAGAATCAAATTTCACATAGTCAAGTTTTCGTTTTTTCCTCCTGAAAAGGAGCCAACATACTGCATGGAATAAGAAAAAAAAAAAAAAAAATCTGACATAGTTCAATGCTATCATCTAAACTCGTTATGGTAACAAGAATAATTCAAAGCAGTTAAAGACTGGATCATCTATCTACAGACTCTGGAAGAAAAATGTAGCAAATAATTAAGTAATTTTGGGCAAGGTAATAGAAATGTTGAAAATAATCCCTGCCTGAGACCTCTGAGGTGCTTTTAAAGAGTAAAGGCGATGGGGAGTGGAGAACAGGGGATGCTTTAGGGGTGCCTTTATTGTTTTCACTAACATCTAAACAACAACAACGCATCAAATTAGCCACTTATTCGTTTGTTTTTGAAGAAGAGATATATATTATGTAAGGACAGTTGGCGACAATTCCATACAGGAAAACACACATCCCGAGTGAAGGGATCAATCAAAACCAGGCGCAGGCAAAAGTCACAACCAGCCTAATGGGAAGTAATCTGTTCCACAGCCCTTGGCACGTAACCATTTGCCTACCAAGAAAACCACAAGTAGACCACTCACAGAAACTTCTTCCCCTAAGGAAGTCCCTTTCACTATTTAATATTTGAGGGCGGTGGCCGGAGGAAAACAGAGGCACACAATACATCAGACACTGACACCTCCTTCTCCATCAAATTACATCCTGAGTTCTGGTATTTGGAAATTCTAGCTACTACAGAAATGCGATAAAATGAAAGCTGCAATGCCAATTAAACATCCAGGCTTTTCTCCTAATTATACAACCTCCTTGTTACGCATTTAAAAAAAGGGAACTCACAGTTCAAAAAGCTATCAAGTGTTGTAGAATAAAATTCCTGAATTTAAGGTCTGAATTGTTCAAATCACTTCCAAATAGTGCCTTTCTGCGAGAAAACACTTACGACATGTACGGGGCTGAATTGCAAACAGGACATCCGAAATAACCTCAGCACTTCATCTCTGTTTAGTCGGGAACTGAATGTGCGATACCACTTCAGGAGTTACACTGAAAAAAGCAGATATTTTCCTTTGTGCTCAAGAGGAAGCCACTAAAGACTATTTTGTTCCAAACTGTCTCCCAGGAAGATTTCATAAAAAGACGGAACACCACCGTCTGCTGGAAATAATTCACTATACACAGCATCTACTGGAGAAAAACATTTTAGCTAGAGTACAGCATATGCAGAACTTGATCCAAAGTTTGGGCATTCGGACTTAACTTGCCATTTTTCCTACATGAAGGTTTGAGTGGTTTAGCAGTATCTTTAACTTACAACAGAAAAAAAACAAAAACAAAAAAAAGAAACTCACATTTTTAACACTCGAAAGATAATCTACTTTAAAAAACTAATTAGCTATTTAAAGTGTCCTTTGAGAAAACAATAGAACTTTCTGGACACAGGGAAATACAAGGTAAAATGCAGGAGCCAAGGTATTCATTATGTTTCGAAGTAAACACACAAGCGCATCTTCTGTCTCTGGCCTTACCTTGTTTCTCAGGGAACTTGAAAGCTCCCAAACAGCTGGAAATCCCTGGGCTTCTGAACATGGCTGCACGCAGAAATGTTCAGCAGCAGAGCCTGCCTACAGCTCAGCCTCCACCAGCCAGGGTCTAAGGCCCGTCTAGGCAAAGCTGGGCTGAGATGGTTCACCGTGCCGGCAGGGCTGAGCTGTCAGGCACCCGTGTCCTTGAGAACATAGCAAGCGCAGAGCAGAAGACTGCAGGCTGCGACAGCTCAGACCCGTAATCAGATTACAAGCAGAAATTAGGCCTATGGATGCTGGAACGGACAGGATTCCAGCGATTGGCCCTTTATAATAGTACCACCTCAAAGCTACAGCCGAATCGCAGCACATGGTCCAGCTAAGCAGACAATGCTGCAACCTAACCATCGTCGGGGAGTCAAAAACAACTCTTCTCCCTAAAAATAACAAGCAAACAAACACACACAGAAACTCTGGAGGGACGGGGGAGAAGTGAAGCCGCCAACTGTCTGCAGGCGGCTCTAAGCCTGGCTTTGGCTAACACTGTTCAGTGAAGTATTTTACCTACCAGGAAGCCAAAACCCACACTTAAGAGTTAAGATTTATGAACAACATATGCGTGAAACTGTGGGAAAAGAAAAGGCAGCTATCACTAGAAATCCAAACATTTTCATCTGAGACAGAAGCTGCCCTGTGTATTTTTCACGGCGACGTGTATCTGGTGGGCCCATGCAGGGATGCTGCAGTGCCCAGAAAAGCTCGCGGTCATTACAGACTGACAGCTCTATAGCTAACGGGGACATTCAGGAGAACCCATGGAAGCTGTCTCATTTACAAGATAAGGGGAACAGAGGGCTAGAGAAGTCACTTGCTCTTGGGCAGACAAGTTGTTACTGAGAGAACCGTGTGTTTTGGGGAGGTGGGTTCAAGGTCATGATTCACCCCGCTCCACCCAGAGGTCGAGACCATGGTCTGCCCCTCTTTGTATGTTCCCTACTGAACACCGTCCCCGGTACCCAGCAGGCCCTTGGTAAATATTTGCTGAATGACCATACGAAATCATGGAATGATCTTTTCTAAAAGCTGGAGACTGCATTCTAAAATGATGGTATTAATTTTATATTATACTTTCAAACCAGATCGACTTAATTTGATTTCTAAAATACAAACAAACTTAGAAGGAAAATAAAGAATGCTATGCTAAGTTAATTAAGGCAATAAACATACAGTAGGCCAGCTCGGGTTACTGCAAGGGTCAGTGGTAGCATTTGGCTATTTCTCTATATGGCTGATGAGTTGAACTCTTATAAAGATGGGAAGAAACATGGCAAACAGGGCAGTTAAAAAAAAAGACTCAGCAGGGAACAACGTAAGTGCTGTGGATAACTGTAGTGGAAACTTTACTGTAGGATCATGGCTAATTAGGAAAAAAAGGGGGAAAAGGAGATTATTAGGAGACAGCCCTATAGCCTATGTTGGCTTCACTGGTAAAGCCAAATCACTGGGTCCACTCTGACCCCGGGAGAAGAGGTTAGGCCAGTTACTGGATGCTTTTCACAAACCTCATAGGACTTCTGGGTCTAATTACCCCAGACACGAGTAACTAGGGTCTATCCAAAGATTTAAGGCAAAGACAGAAGTCAGTGTGCCAGGTGGGAGGTGGGTACAAGAAAGTTAACTGATTACTCCAAGGTTCTTCCTTCTGTCCCCCAGGCTCCCGCCTCACTGGAGAGGGACAGGACAGGGACTTTGCTCTGCAGCTTTGTAGACTGTGTGAAACAATGCCTCAGGGGCTCTACTTCCAAAAATGTCCCTAAGGAAATAACAATGAAGGAGTACAAAGATGTTCATCACAGTTTTATTTATAAATGTATAAATCTGGAACTAGTCTACATAGCAGTGGATAAAGAAATTACACAATAAAATCAGGTTTTGAATTTAATTCGTGATCTGTATTTTTTTTCACATTATATTAGAGAGATACACGCACACACACCTAGTCAGAAAGAGTAAAGGGACCGAAACATTAATCCCCTCACAGCTCAGACGGAACTCTGTTTATGTTTGGCTCCTCTGTTCTCTGAAGTTTTCACCATACGCATGAATTACGTCTACAGTTACCAAAACGATTAAGTACAAATGAAGATGAAGGCAATAGGACCTCTTAAAATCCTCAAGACTTAGCCTTGGGCACGAATCCTAGGAGCAAAACCCTGCTGTGAATGGATCTGCGTCTGCAGATCTATGATACAATGTCACCTTCCCTGTTTCTTCCACACGTGTGCATTTCCTTGGCTATAAATTGAGGAGTTGACCCAGACAACCGCCAAGTCTTTGATAACATCAAATACAGTGTTTCCAAACTCAGCACCCGGTGTGCCAGCATCCACGATAGAGCCCAGATCACCTCATCCTGCCGAACGACACTGAATTCACCTCTACAAATCCTTTTATAAATTTTCTTCTCTCTTACTACTTCTTTATTATCAGTCAAACTTTTCCTGTTAAAAAACCTCCACTGTGTCCTAGATAAGGAGCCCTAGCGGTACAGTGGTTGAGCTCTCGGCTGCTAACTGAAAGGTCGGCGGTTTGAACCCACAAGCTGCTCCGCGGGAGAAAGACGTGGAGTTAGCTTCTGTAAAGATCACAGCCTTGGAAACCCTACGGGGCAGTTCTACTCTGTCCTATAGGGTCTCTATGAGTCGGGATCAACTTGCTGGCAGGCAACAGGTTTGGTTTTGGTTTGGTCTCCTAGCTAAAGGATTATAAAAACTTGTAGGGCAACACCTAAGACACGCTCCTGCGTGTATTCTGCAGACTGCTTCACACAGTGCCTTGCTCAGGGCAAGTAAGCTACAAATATTGATCAACTCATTCAACCAGTCAATCAATCAAGCAGGCCAGCAATGAAATCACTTCTATTCTTCTGCATTCTTAGATAAGTAGCCAACTCTATTTCCTACCTAGGTAGCATCAAGGAAAATTACCACCACTCTTGCCTCAACTTGAAACTCCTACTAAAGTAGACTTGTTGGTCCTAAAGCGTGAACTGATGATGTGAAACATAAATATTTGTGTGCAGGGACAAACGGGAAGAAAATATTAAGGATTCGCTGGGTAAAAACGGGAAAGACGATTTATGTAGCCCAAGTGTGGAAAACGTTGGTGTGAGGCCAGGTAAGAAGGATTACCTCCGACATTGTCACAGTCAAAAGATAAGGCGTTAGACCACAAAGCTCATGGTATTAAAGTCCCTTGGGGACTATGAAGCTCAGTTGGCCTCTGTGGTTCAAGATGACGTGGAGGCTACCCTGAGCAGCGATGCCCTGTCAGTTTCTTCCGACTGACCACGCTTCACCTGCCCCTGCAACACGCGTGGCAGCTCTATGTCAACATCAACATGGTAAAGAAACAGAAACAAAGCAAATGAAAAGGGAAAAAGCGGAGAACCCCAACTGGAAACTAGCCATCTTCTATCACACCTGCTATGATGATGTAAAGAATACAGACAAGCCCTGCCTACGTGTACCAATGATCGCCAGGTGGCCGGCATGATGCCAAGTGCTCCAAACTCATTTCTAGTTGCCATCGAGCTGACTCCAACTCATGGCGAGCCCTCATGTGTCAGAGTAGAACTGTACTCCATAGGGTTCTCAATGGCTGACTTTTCAGAAGTAGATCTCCAGGCCTTTCTTCCGAGGCACCTATGGGTAGATTCAAACTACCACCCTCTCAGTCAGCAGCCAAGTGCATTAACCAGTTGCCCTACCCAGGGCTCCACTGAGTGCATTAAGCTCATGTGGCCCTCTCAAAAGCCTGAGAGGGAGAGCCTATAACCATCCCTATTTGCAGATGAGAAATACGGAGTGATCTAGAATAAATACTCACAAGCCTAGATGGACTAATTACAATGTATCTTTAAAGGCATTTGGTACCTGTGTGTGCCGGCGAAACAACCATTCACTGGTCAGCAAAAACAACAACGAGGTGACTATGAAGGTGAGGTCAGGATTAAAGGCGAGAACGGATGTGGAAGCACTCTGGAAAATGGGGCACAGTATTTAAGCCATGCACCCAACTGCATATTGAAAGGAGACTCGGGTGTAGCACACAGTCTGCAGAAGCCTGCAGAACGTCCCCGTGCTCCTCTGTTAGAGCCGAATAGCCAGAGAAGCCCCCAGTCTACCGGAAATGAGCTGAAATTGACATGGGCAAGACAGGGCAGAGCGAAATCACCACCAGCAACTGTTTGAAAGCATCCTGTTTGTGAGTTACCGATACACTTCTAAAATAAAAAAAACTACCACAGAAATGACTCTAATGAAATCTACTATAGATTGCCGGGCTGAAATTCCGAGAAGGATATCTTTTTATGGCCTAGTAAAGGTGTATTTTATATGCTAGAAACAGCCATAAATGGTATTCTCATTTTCTTTGGTGGATTTTATTTATGTACGTGGACCCTTAATCTGGGGCAAAGTTGCCTGACATGAGGCAATCCCACGACTGGGAAGCCCACTTAATCTTTTTCATTTCCCTCGTATCACACACTGGTTACTCAGACCTTCCAGATCCTGTATTTCAGCGTAATTCTCCTCCCGTGTGGACTGTGAAACGCTCCGTGAGTTCTGGTTGGTGGTGATATTTGGGACAAGTCTGCAAATAAAAGTTTGTGTTGCAACGCTACCTAAGGTAATTTAAAACAGGCCAAGTAGGTAGAGATGAAAAGGCAAAGCGCTTTCAACAAATCAGAAATATTACAACTCGCAGCTATTTCTTTATCAGATGTGTTGAAAGCACCATGCCAGCGGGTGGCCGGATTTAAGAACTCTTTTTTAAGGAACAGGCCGCACTGCGATCCCCTGGAAGACTTATAAACGTCGTTAAAGCAAATATTCAAATCAGTAATGTTAACAGTTAAAGTGAAAATTATCTTATCTCTAACCATTTTAAGTTCTGGCCTATTTTGAATCTATAACTAATGACTCTTGGCGGAAAAAAACCCAGGTTCCTTAAAGAAAGAGACGACGGTCAGCTGTTTCTCAGAGCAAGAGAAAAGATAATGGTCAGATCCATTTCATGTTTAAAATGTGCATTGACAGTTAAACACAAAGCTGTCAAAAGATGCACAAACATCCGAGCATCCAGGGAGCTGCCCTGCTGAGGGGCCCCGGACCTAAGATCCATGCCACCGTGACAGGGCTGCTTCCCTTCTGCAAGGCGTGGGGAGACGCCCAGAACGCTTTTGGCCTATTCAAAGCACCAAGAGACAAAGTTTCTTAAATAATGATCTGACGGATAAATATAAGCTTAGGTTTTTACTCTGTAAAATGTGAAGCTGCAGAGTGCTGCATCTTATGGCTGGAGGGGCCATGAAGAACCCCTGGTTCAAAGCTCTGCTTTCATGGAGGAGGCAAGTCTGAGCAGGGCGGGGTGGGTGGGGGGTGTCTGGCACTGTTATTATTACCCAGGGAGGTCGGAGGAGCCTTCTGCCAACTCCAGTAATTCCAGACTCACCATCGGACGCTTTTCACATGAACCCAAGGCAAGGAAACACTGAATCATCAGATACAAGAACTTTCTGAGTCTAAAAATCCAGATGGCAGACAAGTAAATATATAAAATGACTGTTGATACTTGATAGATCATAGCTGTTCAAGAGTGATACTTGAGCGATTTGAAGGAACGAGCTTTGAATAAAAGCATTTCTGGGCAACCTCGGTCTATGAGGAGTCCCTGGGTGGCGCAAACGGTTAAGCACTCCATTACTAACGGAAAGGTTGGTGGTTGTAACCCACCCAGAGGCTCCTCAGAAGAAAGGCCTGGCAATCTGCTTCTGAAAGGTCACAGCCTCGAAAACCCTATGGAGTAGCTGGCCTCTGCACACATGGGGTCGCCATGAGTCTGAGTCAACACGATGGCAACCGGTTTGGTTTTTGGTTTGTCTATGAAAAGTAGCTTAGTAAAAACAACCGTGGCAACCTCAATAACAATAATCAGCATGACAATCCAAGAAAAGCTCAGCCACCTGCTATTTCCAACGTCTCCAAAAATTTTCCATAAAGCTACAGCATAACTGGAACCCAAGACCTAACCCAACCTATCAGAGAAGGTCCCCAACACGTTTGCTGATTGATGGGTGGTGTCTCAGTCATCTAGTGTTGCTATAACAGAAATACCACAAGTGGATGGCTTTAACAAAGAGAAATTTATTTTCTTACAGCCTAGTAGGCTACAAGTCCAAATTCAGGGCGTCAGCTCCAGGGAAAGACTTTCGCTCTCTGTTGGCTCTGGAGGAAGGTCCTTCTCATAATCTTCCCCTAGACTAGGAGCTTCTCCGTGCAGGAACCCTGGGTCTAAAGGACCTGCTCTGCTCCTGGTGCTTCTCTCTTGGTGGTATGAGGTCCCTACTCTCTGCTTGCTTCCATTTCATCTCTTGTACGATAAAAGGTGGTGCAGGCCACACTTCAGGGAAACTCCCTTTACACTGGATCAGGGATGTGACCTTAGTAAGGGTGTAACAATCCCACCCTAATCCTCTTTAACATAAAATTATAATCAGAAAATGGAGGCCAACCACACAATACTGGGAATCATGGCCCAGCCAAGTTGACGCATATTTTTGGGAAACACAATTCAATCCCTGACAGGGAGCGAGGGATTTGACAAGTTCTTGCCAACTTTGTCCCTGTCAGAAGAGGGACTAGGGAAGCAAATCCTGTGCTCACAACCTAAATGACAAAGCAGGGGATGACAAAGAAACGGAAGACACTCTACTCTGCTTGTCGAAATGACTAAAAATATGTTTACAGTTACAAGTAAACTTAACATCTGAGATTAGGCAAGTGATATCAAACTTTGGTGTGCTTCAGAATCACATTGGGTGCTTGTTAAAATGAAGGTCCTTCCTCCACAGAGGATCATAATATGCTCCAAAGTTGGAAAACCATACAATATGAGCCATTCACGATACTACGTCCAGGAGGAAGCAGCACAATAGAATGATCAAATGGGGGGAGTATGATGAAGGAAGGCTTCTTGGAGATGACTAAGGAGCTTAGTTGTGAAGGACATCATGTCAATTGATGAATGGAGGGGAGAAGGTTGGACTACAGGAGCAAGAGGTGCCATAGGCATCAAAGGCAAATGAGGACGATGCTTAAAGGGGGCGCGAGCTGAAATGGTGCATTATATTCGGAAGGACTGTGAGAGGGAATCTGAACAGGCCGGTATGCTGTAAGGAAGAGACGCAAAGGAGCACCTTCCAGAATGAAGAGATCAGATCTCATACATAAGAAACAACGAGAGCCGTTCCTGATGCCCGCGTAGAAAAAGGAATTTCAAAATCTCTTCACACTCACACCAATCTGAAATACATCTTGCCACGTGGTCTTTTAGGTCGCGAGAAAATACTATTCTTCGGAACACACATGTTGTTGTCAGCTGCCATTGAGTCTGCCTTGACTCCTGGAGGCCTTATGTACGAAAGAATGAAAGATGACCAGGTTCTGTGTCATCTTCATGATCACTGGACGTTTCGGTCCACTGTTGTGGCTGTTACGTCAAACCATCTCACTGAGGGTTTCCCCTCATTTTTGCGGACTCTATACTTTACCAGGAAACCCTGGTGGTGTAGTGGTTAAGTGCTACAGCTGCTAACCAAAAGGTCAGCAGTTCAAATCCACCAGGTGCTCCTTGGAAACTCTATGGGGCAGTTCTACTCTGCCCTACAGGGTAACTATGAGTTGGAATCAACTCAATGGTAACGGGTTTTTATAACACTTTACCACCCCGATGTCCTTTTCTAGCAATTGGTCTTTCCTGAGGACATGTCCAAAGTAAGTGAGTCAAAGTCTCACCAAACTTGCTTCTAAAGAACATCCTGGTTGTATAGAAACAATACATGTACTGCCCTAGTAATTTCGTAGTCATGGTTTGTGTGCCTTTACCATGTCAAGCTCTGAACTGGGACTCTGAACAGTGAAATAAAAAAGCTTACAAAAATCAACTTTAAAAATATACATATATTGAATCTCTTTTTTATTGTGATTTAGGTGAAAGTCTATAGAGCAAATAGTTTCTCTTTCAAAAATTTACACAGAAATTGTTTTGTGGCGTTGGCTGCAAGCCCGCATCATCAGCATCCTCCCCCTTTCCCTGTCCACCCTGGGTTCACCGTGTCCATTTGTCCAGGTTTTCTGTCCCCTCTTCCTTCTTGTCTTTGTTCCTGGGCAGCTGTTGCCCATTTGATCTCATGTACTCGACTGATCTAAGAAGCACCTTCCTCACGCGTGTTATTGCTTGTCTTACAGATCTGCCTAATCTTTGGCTGAAAGGGGAACTTTGGGAGTGGCTTCGGTTCTGGATTAGAAGGGTGTCCAGTGGCCGTAGGCTCCGGAGTTCCTCCAGTCTCTGTCAGACTAGTAAGTCTGGTCTTTTTGAGAATTTGATCATTGGTTCAACATTTTTCTCTCGCTCTCTCCGGGACCCTCTGTTGTAATCCCAGTCCAGGTAGGTAGTGGTAGCCAGGTACCATCTAGTTCTTCTGGTCTCAGGGTCGTGTAGGCTGTGGTTCATGTACTCCATTAGTCCTTTGGACTAATTGCTCTCTTGACTCTTTAGGTTTTTTTCCCTCTCTTTTGCTCTGGACTAGGAGAGACCGATAGTGGTATTTCAAATGAAAAGCCAACTCTTTTTGAAGAAGAAACCAATTACTGTGACCCCTCCACGGATCCGAACCTGGCCCACGGCTGGCCACAGTGCTGGCTGCACCTTGGGCTCTATTACCAGACATGACAGATTAGCAGCCATGTCACTGGCTAGTTAATCCAGCTAATCAGGGACTGAGCAGGATGTAAATTACAGGGGGGAGTTCACAGGGTGGAGAACAAGATATACATTGTAGGTTGATAGTTTCCATTATCTGCCTAACATTTCCAGTTAGATGTTCAGCCAGCTACCTGCATTCAATATGCAAAAGACATAGTTCAACGATTTCACTCCTACACACTTTTGACCACATATGTTTGCAATCTCTTGCAATGTATATTCATTGCATCTCTAGAACCCGTCCCTTCTTTTTGCACAGGATTCGCTGAGCAGCTACTAGGAGTTAGAAACTAGGTTGGTTGGTGTGTTGAATAAGTTCACAGTCTAGATGCGAAGCTCACCTAATGAACTGAGGACAAATCTTGGTACACGGTGTCAAAGTCCCTCACCACCTTGATATCCACTGACCCTTTAGGAGTTTCCCTTCTTCCTTTGTTCTAATCAAGTACGTATATCTGTCTTCCCCATATGACGCACTGTCCGTACAACGACGGACAGTTGCCTAGAACTCTAAAGCAAGCAAGACCCACGAGCAGAAGTTGACACAAACATCACTGCAGATTACTGCAAGGACTTACTTCCTAAAAGAGAGAACGTTGGGCACTTCTTTCCTTTTCTTTACTACATGAGGTAAGTATTTTAACTGTGACAATGCCTGTAAAACAATTGTGTGAACTGTAATATTCCAGACAAATGTAAATTATCATATTATTTTTTACATGCCTAGTGGTTGGAGTGAAATATTTATTAGTGTTCCACTGTAGCAATTCATTTACTGAAGTAATTTACATTTCTAACAAGTTCCCAGGAAGTTGTACATAAGAATCACCTGGGGATCTTGTTAAAAGATAGAGTCTGATTCAGTATATACGGAGTGGAAACGCAAATTCTCAGCATGGAACTTGTTAGAAATGCACATTCTCAGCAGGGGTTCGAATGGAAGGAACCAGTTCAAAGCCAGGATGGAAACAGACATTTAAAGCAGAAAAAAAAAAAAAATTAAATGTATTTCTTTAACAGTCGGGGAGAAGCGAATTGACCCCTTCCTGTGAATGACAGGAGCAGACAGTAAGCCCTTGAGAAGAAGGTCACAATGAAGGGATCATGGTGGAAACAGACACTAGCCAGCAGCACTTCAGACGTCACCTCCCAGTTGGGGTAACGGTCCACACAAACATATTTAGTCCAACTCCAGCAGTCACCCGTCTGTCAGTGGTGGTTTGCACGTTGCTATGATGTTGAACAGAGTTCAGTGGAGCTTCCAGACTGAGAAAATGTAGGAAGAAAGGCCTGGTGATCTACTTCTGAAAATCAGCCCATGGATCACAACAGTCCACAACTGATCAGGAGGACGGCACAGGGCTGCGCCGTGTTTCCTTCCACTGTGCCCAGGGTTGCCATGAATTGGGGCTGACTTGAGGGCAGCTGTATGGTAGCTATGAGTTGGAATCAACTCGATGGCAATGGATTTTGGGCTTTAACAACTCCAGCAGGAGGAACTGTCTCTGTTCTTGGGAAGTACCAGAGAGCTTTGTTAAGACAAGATTTCTGCAGGGAGAGGAGAACTCCAGCATGCTAACAAGGCAGTTAGAGGGAACCAAAGCTTGGTCCTTCCTTCCTGGTAGGCTGCCCAACTCCTGTCTGTGGTAGATTAATTCCTTTTTTGTGTGGTCTCTCTAGCCATGGTCTTGTAACTCCCACCCAGGTGACTGTGTGATAGCATAATTGTGGCCTACCAAGGGGATTGACCAGTTTTGCCTTAAAAGAGCCAATTCCAGAGCAGGAAGAGGAACCTACCACCACCAAGGAAGGAGAGAGCCGGCAGCAGGAGATGGGGCGGTGGACTTCCCGGCCCACGGAGAGAGAAACCTGGGTGCCTCTGGGGAGAGGCCTAGGGCCTGTGAGCACAGCTGGGGAGAGGCTGTCCTGATGGAAGAACTGTATCCTGAGTGTCCCTGAGCCTGAACTGTAACTGTTACTTCCCTAATAAACCCCATAATCGTGAGTATGGTCTGTGAGTTCTGTGTGGCCATTGCAATGAATTACCAAACCCAGCAGAGAGTGCTGTGGGAGGGATGGTTGGTGTCAGAATTAGTAAAGATGGCAGAGAGAGGAGGCGTGTCTGGCCTCCACCTCATGGGAGTCAGCCTTGCACCCGGGATCTTGATTCTCCTTCTCCTTCGTGAAGCTGGCGGAGGTCACGCACTGCTCCTATGCCATTTTTACACTGTTTCAGGTACAGAAATATTAAACTCAACCAAAAAAAGGCCGCTGAGACAAGAGAGGAGACCTTGAAAGTGGCTCCTGCAGGGCTGTCTGTCTCACGGTTAACGTGTGCCCCTCCGCCGTTTGCTCATTTCTATCCTGCGCAGCCGTAGCTCAGGAGCCACAACTGCCTCATTTCAAGCACGTGAGTCTGAACAAAACGTCCACGTAGAAAAAAACTCAGAAAAGGTGGGCTCAGCCTTACGATTTCAATCGTCCAGACGTCTTCTTTGGATGCTAAGCGGTGGCTATTAACCACAAATGCTCACTAAACCTCGTTAGTGAAGAGAAGGAAAAGGCAGAAGGGAGAAAGAATACAATTACCGTAATTTTAGAAGAGCAATTGACAGAAGAGAGATCATTTAGTGTTCATTCAGGCTCAGCGTACATTTTCTGCAGAGCGAAGGCAAGGACTTGTCCAAGGTCACTCAGCTCCTTTGCAGCCGCCTTTGAAAACGGGTCTGGTCTCCCGGCTCCCAGGATGCTGCTCATCCCAAGCACCATCTTACTGCCCGATGAGACTCCCTCCCTACACACGTATGACCCCACCGTTAGACTTTACAACGTGAACAACATTCTAAGAGTCTCCAAAACGTCTTGGATTAAAAGGAAACCATTAAACATTTCCTGATAAAGTCCATACTCAGTAGAGTAAGTCCTGATACAAGACTCGACAGTACAAGCCACATAATAAAGTCCTAGGAAAATGAGCTACACCATTCTGTCCTTTGGGAGGTCACCTCCCCCTCCAAACCTCCAGTGTTCCAGCCATACCATCAAGTAAGTCTGCAGGGGGTGGGGGGCGGGGAGCGCATATTGCTGTCATCACAGCGCACTATAATTAATTGACTAGTACTAGGCCATGTCTCCAGGGTTCGGCTCTCCCACTCCTTGCGGGAGGATACAGGCTCTGCCTGCCTGTCCCCAGACACCAGCCTCAGCGGGCTGCCTAATAAGGCAACATGCAAGGTGACTGGCTGGCTCATAGGTCACCCACTGTTTACTGGGCAAACTCGGGGCTTGCCAGCAAAGCCAACAGCCTACCTTTTGGCAGACAAAGGGTTACCCTCTGCCAAAAAGGCTTAAAAGGCTGCTCTGTTAGTTCATTTACATAAGAAGAGAAACGTTTCAGCAGAGCCTGCCAGACTCAGCCACGGAGTCCCACTTTCTGGGTGAAACAAAGGCTGAACTTCAGCTGGGGTCTGAAGTGTTTGGTTGTTAAAGTAACTTACTTTCCCCTCCGCCTTCCCCAGCCCCTTCCTCGGCTTTGCCAGGGAATTCACCAAAGACAACCGCCAGAGGAACCTACTTAGCATGCCCATGACTTTCTCAGGCTCCCTGACTTCAAAATAGCAACCTACTGTCTCCATACGGATCAGGCCCTGGAGCCACTGGCTCAGGTGCAGAGAACAGCTCCCCAGCGGTCCAGAAAATAAATATGTGCCAGAGAAGAAGAAAATCCTCTATTTCCGACGAAGGACGCTGAACTGTTGGCTAACCGATGCTTGAATACAACCATTCATTATTTTTAATTCTCTTCAGGTCTGGGTTCGGAGACTCCTTCCCACCCCTGGCCCTGGAGCTTCAATACACATAAGGCAAAGAACAGATCTGTGGTGATTAATGGCCGCTCATCCATCACTGCCCAGACTTCCTTTAGCTTTTAGCCATTGGTGCCTTTGTCATTCAGAAGCCACTCCACCACACTGGTTCACCAGAATCTGATATGTCCCTGTAGAGTTTCAAACACTACCAGCATTTCAAGTTTCAATCTGGCTGGCCACGCTGGGCTGTAGCAAACTTAGGAAGGACCAGGGAGTAGGAAATAGCAATACCTTTGAGGACAGTACTCACCACATTACAAGTTCAGTGAGACGTGAGGTCAGATGGCCTGAATACACAGTGATGGCACAACTAATCCGCCACTGTTGTCGTTTAACCCTCCCCTTTGGGCTAGTGACCAATGTTAACTGTTCTCCACATGGTTCTTTACAATCTCTCAGCTACCCAACAGCTCACGGATAGCTCCCATTCTTTGCTTCTCTGAGGAATGGAGTGTGGAGTGTTTGAAACAGGAATTATGAAAAACGGATGCCTCTTAAACACTGATGTGCGGGGGATGTAATTATGAGATCAATTTTTAGTTTTCGCTAATCCAGGGTTTACCTGTTCAGTCTCTAGGGGATTCTTTAATGGAGGTTATCTGAGATTGCTGTCTACACTGTCAGAAAGGAAAAGAGCGAGAGATGTGAAATACTTAACACGGAACGCTTATCCTCTAGTTCCGTGTAAAGCAGCCTGCAGAAGCAAAGTTAACACCCCGCCCCGACCCCCCAAAAAAAACACATACCCTGTTGCCATCAAGTCGATTCTGACCCATAGCGACCCTACAGGACAGAGTAGAACCGCCCCACAGGGTTTCTGAGGAGCGGCTGGTAGATTCGAACTGCCAACCTTTTGGTTAGCGGCCGTAGCTCTTAACCACTGTGCCACCAGGACACCAAAAAAAAAAAAAAAAAGGTCCTAACATGCCTTGGCCCTTACAATTCCAGCCTAAAGGAATCCAGCTGCGCTCTCACTCCCCACCTCTAAGTTAGACAAAGGGGCAGGGGTGGGTCAGTGGTAGAATTCTTGCCCTCCATGATGGAGACCTGGGTTCAATTCCTGACCAATCCACTCCATGAGCAGCCATCACCTGTCTTGCATTTTGCTATGATGCTGCATAGGTTTGAGCAGAGCTTCCCGGCTAAGATGGACTAGGAAGAAAGGCCTGGCAATCTGCTTCTGAAAATCAGCCAGTGAAAACCCTATGGAAAACAACGGTCTGAACCCACTGTGCACTGGGTTGCCCTGAGTTGGGAGCTGACTCAACAGCTAACGAGTTCCACAAAGTAGAGGAGAAACTTCAGGTGGCCAGCAGGTGTGGCAAGGACCTGGAGGGGTACAGAGTTGGCCTGTGCCACTACCACCCCTCAGAAAGCAGGGAGAATTCGTTCGTCCAGAGCAGCATGCACCACGGAACTGTTGGCTTTTGTGTTTGTCTGAATCCCAAGAGCTCCGTTTCCATTACTTAAGGCCGAGTTATTGAGCTCTGAAGTCCTATGTTCCCCCTTTCCTCTTCAGCTGCCAGCTTTTGGGACTGTGTAATTCCTAATTAGCACTTTCAGCAGAGACTAAGTAAGGAAAGGGGAAGGAAACAATCCACCTGCCAGCTATCAATATCAACTCTTGCCAGCAAGCGCCATCAAAGCAAGACTCCTAGAAGAGGAAGAAGCTACCGCTAAAGCCAAGGGGCTGTACCTTCTGGCTCTCCCCTGCTGTTCCTCTACGGCTGTCCCTTGGGACCTCAGAACTGCAAACTGGAGAGTCAGCAAAGCATAAACTAGATGCTCAAAGAATCCCAGATGTCGACAGAGCTAACCTTCCATTTCATTCTAATTAAACTGAATGTCGTGAAAGCAAATTCCTTACTCCCAGTCCCGGTGACTCGCTAGTACGGAAACGTATTACTGGACGTGCCCTTCCACTGGCGTTTCTTCTCTCTTGGGCTAGGTTGTCCAACAGGTTTCCAGCACAAGAGAACTAGTCACAGACTTGACTGCATCAAACCAGTGAATGATGCTCAGTTTTGAAGGTGTGTACATAGGCAACATCCATTTAGCAGAACTAAAACACTGCATTTCCCCTTGGAATTAAAATTGCACCAACTACATAGACAGAATGTCTAGCTCCTTCCCAGTCCTGCAGAGGGAAGGGTGTTCATCCTCCTTTGTGCCCTGCATCTCTGGGCTGCTCGACTGGGTGGCAGAAAGTGATTTTAAAATGATTAAAGACTAAATCTTCACTATTTATATACTTTATTTTTAAGCACATCAGCAGGCTATTTTTATGGGTATATTTTTAACTAGGACACATGTTTACCCTATGTTAAGCTTCAAATATGCTGATCTCATATGAAGCCTCCCCCTCTAGTACAGATTTAACTTAGTCCCAGCTACCCAAACCGAAGGTACTGGCTCTCGTACTAATCCTTCTAACAAGAATCCCTTGAAAACTTAATTCCCTAACTGCACTGTGTAGTCCCCTGGTGGCAGAAAGGAATCGATGCACTTCCCAAAGTCAATTTAATAATCACTGCTCATAACAGCCCTGGTGGCGCAGTGGTTCATAGCTCGGCTGCTAACCAAAAGGTCGGCAGTTTGAATCCACCAGCAGCTTCTTGGAAACTCTATGGTGCACTTCTACTCTGCCCTATAAGGTTGCTATGAGTCCGAATCGACTCGACGGCAATAAATGGTTTTTTTTTTTTGTTTACACTTAATAGAGGAGCCCTGGTGGCACAGTGGTTAAAGCGCTTGGCTGCTAACTAAAAGTTCAGTGGTCTGAACCCACCAGCCGCTCTGTGGGAGAAGGATGTGGCAGTCAGCTTCCATAAAGATTTCCCGCCTTGGAAACCCTATGGGGGCAGTTCTACTCTGTCCTACAGGGTCCCTGTGAGTCGGCATCAACTTGCCGGCAGTGAACTCTTGATAGAAAATGAGCCCTGGTGGCACAATAGTTAAGAGCTCAGCTATTAACCGAAAGGTGGGCGGTCTGACCCACCTGCTGGCTCCACAGGAGGAAGACCTGGTGATCTGCTCCCATAAAGATTTGCGTTTTTGTTAGGTGCTGTCCAGTTGGTTCTGACTCCTAGTGACCCTACTACAACAGAACACTGCCCACGGGGTTTCCAATGCTGTAATTTTTATGGAAGCAGGTCAGCACATCTTTCCCCACGGAGTGGCTGGTGGGTTCGAACCAGTGGTCTTTCGGTTAGCAGCCAAGTGCTTAACCACTACGCCACCAGGGCTCCATCAACAAGAGTGAGGTCAGGGCAAAATGACACTTGTCAGTCAAGTCTCCGACCTTCTCCAAAGACTGAGGTTCTGCCGGAGGCGCTACCCTGGGGTCCCAGCTGCTGCCCTGGGACCCTAGCTGAGGACGAGCTGGTAGTCAAGCCTTCCTCCTGAGACCATTCATTAAAGGTAAACACTCGAAGGCTGAAGATTTGCGCTTTAAGTATTGGACTAACCTTACCCTGCCCTGATCCTCCAGGTTTAAACGAATGTCTTGGGGTCTTATCTGTGTGGTGTGCCTTGACGGCCTTGCAATAAATTACATGAGTTTGCGCACGACAGGCTCGAGCATTTCTCTAGTTACGTTAAAGTAAAATCCCCGGGAGGTATTCTAGTATCAGTTAAAGAAAAGAGCTTTTGCTTTTTTTTCAATTGTTATCCATACTAGAAAAGAAAATACTGAGTTATAAATATAACAGTGAGGCGGTCTCATAAAAAAGTAATCGGTCTACACATTTAAAAACTGATGCAACAATCTACTGTCACAATATGTATATTCTTTCTATATGCATAAACATTACAATGGCGTGAACATTTTCTTCAGAATCCCGTAACAAGCAATAATCATAAATTCCAAAGTTGCCAAACACGGGTGGAACTCCTTTCGACCACTATTTAAAAACAAGAGCAGTATCAGAACTACTAAGGCGCCCTGGTGGTGCAATGGTTAAGCACTCAGCTGCTAACTGAAAGGTTGGCAGCTAGAGGCCACCAATGGCTCTGTGGGAGAAAAGACTTGGCGGTCCGCTCCCATGAAGACTACAGTGTAGGAAACCCTACAGGGTAGTTCTACCTTGTCATATAGGGTGGCTAGGAGTCAGAATGGACTTGACGGTACATAATAACAACAATATCAGAACTAGTAATGTTCCTAACTATGTGAATTCTCCAGCCAGCGGCTCTGTAGGAGAAAAGACCTGGCGATCTGCTCCCATAAACATTACAGCCTAGAAAACCCTATGGGGCACTTCCACTCTGTCACATGGGGTAGCGATGAGTTGAAATCAATTCGATGGCACCTAACCACAATAATAATGCAGTGTGTCAGGTCTACAGGATATACGCCAGGGTGGCAGAAAGGACTCTCACCAACACACTGAGGAGGTTCTGTGGCAGAGTGTCACCCAGACATGGGGAAATCCAAGGGGCCTGGATGATTGGTGGGGTCTGCTCTGGGCATAGGAGGGGGAGAGCAGGGTGGCACAAACATTTAGCGCTCACTGCTAATCTACAGACTGGCAGTTCGAACACACCTAGCGGAGCCATAGAAGAAAGGCCGGGCGATCTGCTCCCATAAAGATGACAGCCAAGAAAACCCTATGGGGCAGTTCTGCTCCATCACATGGGGTTGCCATGAGTCAGGGCCGATTCGATGGCACCCAGCAACAACAACAACAACAGATACTGCTCTGATGCTCACGACACATTAGCAGGCTTCTCTGAAATGACACTAACGTTTTTAAGTGTTTAAGAGCATAGATATATTCCATTTTTCAACATTTTCTATATCACCAAACAAGAAAATGAAGCAACTTAGGTATTTTACAAGACAAGGGACAGAAGGGTCTCCTTCAGAGTATAAAACCTCACAAAATCCAAATACATGTAGGCTCTCATTTCTGTTTAGAATTCTACCTAAAATGTATTATATTGCCTTAGAATACAGTTTTAGAATAAAAATGACTCCTCTTCTTTCCACAAATGCCCCTTTTCATCATTCTGTTGATGTAAGTAACAATGCTACAAAACAGTGAAAAAGGGCGTTTGTGAGAAGACGGTAGGCTTTGTCATTTTATACTAAAACTGTATTATAATGCAATATGGTATAAAGGTTTTACTCTATTGTAAATGTACAAACAAGGGACAAACTGTCACAACAGTGCCCTACAGACTCTGAGGGGACTCTGACCGTTGAAAATAAACTAGTAGGGCCTGAAGCTTGTCCTGAAACCTTCACATGAAGGATGCAGGCTGGTGTCAGTGAAGTTCTCAAGATATTTGGGAGGATGTCTCTCACCCCACACCTGCCTCTAGGAAGACTCCAGGCCAAGGGAAAACCCAGCATGAGGACGCTGGTCATCTGCCCGTCAGCCTCAGGTCACTGAAAGCCAGGTTGTTTTCACCAAACTCTGACAAGGTTGTTTATCAAAACCCAAATGTCAAATGCCTGCCACTCCCTCTGTTCTCTCTCCCTCCAAATGCACAGGAATTCACAGTGTTTCAGATTCACCTCTAGCCCAGACTCTCAGGAAAACAATGACACATTATGGAACTTCTCAAATTATCGACCTAATATTCTGGACCATGTGTCAAATCTCATTAAGAATATTTAATACCACATACATATTAAGCTATAGTCAACAAATCTTATAGTTTTTTATTATGGTAAAAAAGATAGATAACATTTGCCAATTTAACATGTGTCACTTGTACAGTTCAACAAAACCATTACTAACTGTTTTAAAACCCTATAGTTTTGTTTTTTTTTAAGACAATCTCATACTGCTAAATGGACTGACTCCAAGCACAGTCTCTAGAGATTCAAAGCCGTTTTATTCTTAATGTACACCAACTCTAAGTAGCTTGGCTGTATGAATGTCCAGCCCTTGCCATGTTTCATAGACTGAGAAGCTTCAAGAAGGTGAAGGACACATCAAAGGGGAGAGGGGCTAGTGGTCGAGGACTCCTTTACTGTCTTAGGCTGGGTTCTCTAGAGAAGCAAAACCAGTGATGAGCATATATATATACATACATAAAAAGAGAGAGATTGAGATTTCTATCAAGGAAATAGCTCACACAGCTGTATAGGCTGCAAAGTCCTAAGTCCATGAATCAGGCGTCAGGCTGGAGGCTTCCTCTGGCTCACAGTCTGCAGAGGCCGATGAATCCAAGATCAGCAGGTCAGATGGCAGGCTGCTGGCTCAATCCCAAGAACCGGGGGTCAGATGACAAGTCAAATGCAGGATCCAGAGCAGAGCAAAAGCCAGCAAGCTTTGCCAGAAAGTCCGTATTTATTGGATACAGGCCACACCCCCTTTAGTGAGCTCACTAAAGGTTAGAATGGCAACAACAGGACAATGCTGTGATGCCAGGTGAGACCCACCCAGCCTCCCTCAGAATCAGAATCTCCTGGGTGGGGGTCACAAGGCATGGGGAAGGGAGGAAGGAGGGGACACACACAAAATAACAGGCTATGTGGGCACACTGGGGAGAGGCTGCCTGGTGTTTCAGACCATATACACTGAGGGAGAGGCCAGCCAGCAGCCTCCCTTTATTTACAAAGGATGGAGAGATGTGAACACAGGGGAAACCACCACTCAGCTGCTTGGCCGCAGAGGAGCCATTTATGTTGGAGAGGCACTGGAGGCCAATTCCATTTATTGTACTGACCAGTCTCTTGATGGGAAAAGAACTAGTAATGTAAAAACAGAACCAAATACCTTTGTGGGAGGGAACATTTTATATTTCATTTTTCAACATAAAAACACACATCCCAGTGTTAAATATTACTCATCCTTGCTCTTGATTCGGTGCTTCTTCTGTTTCTAGTCCAACGAGCTGACCCCACATCCTGCTGTCACACAAAGCAATCGTCACATGCTTGGTAGTTTTCTATGACTGTGCGTTGCCCTCCAGCCCCCTGGCCATAAAGTGAGGAGTCAAGTCACCAGTCCTGGTGTGCTGATGAAATGACCATTTCGCAGAGCTGCTATTACGGGTTAAATTGTGTCCCTAAAAGGTATGTCCAAGCCCTAAGCCTCTGATACCTGTGAGCATGACCATTTTGGGAAACAGGGTCTCTGAAGACATTATCGGTTCACATGAGGTCATACTCGAGTAGGGTGGGTCCTAATCCAATTTGAACAGTGTCCTTAAAAAAGAGGAGACGAGGCACAGAAGGGACAGACAGGGAAGATGGTCATGTAAAGATGCAGCTACAGGACAAGGAATGCCAAGGATTGCTGGGAGCCAAAAGTAGCTAGGAGAAGAGCATGGAACAGATCTTCCCTCAGAGTCCTTGGAAGGAATCAACATGGCAGATACCCTGATTTCAGACTCCTAGCCTCCAGCACTGTGAGACAATAAATTAGTGCCCACTACAGTCATTAGTCGAGCCCTGGTGGCACAGTGGTTAAGAGCTCGGCTGCTAACCAAAAGGTCAGTGCTTTGAACTCATCAGCCATTCCGCGGAAGAAAGATGTGACCATCTGCTCCCGTAAAGATTTACAGCCTTAGAAACACTATGGGGCAGTTCTATTCTGCCCTACAGGGTTGCTATTGAGTCAGAGTCAACTTGATGGCCATGGGTTTGGTTGGTTTGCGTAGTTACAAGTAAGGTTTAGTTAGTTGGTTTGGATAGTTATAAGCCACCAGGGTGGCTCAAATGGTTAAGGGCTCAGCTGCTAACTGAAAAGCTGGCTGTTCAAGCCCTCTCAGTGGCTCCATGGGAGGAAGACCAGGCAATCTACTTTCATAAAGATTATAGCCATGAAGTCCGACTCAACGGCACCTAACAAGAACAACAACATAATTATAAGCGGGAAAATGGTGGCTCAGTGGTAGAATTCTCATCTTCGACGCAAGAGACCCAGGTTCAATTCCCAGCAATACACTATATGCACAGCCGCACTGGTCTGTCAGTGGAGGCACATGTGTTGTTACGATGTTGAACAGGTTCCAGTGGCACCTACAGACCAAGACAAACTAGGCAGAAAGGTCTGCTGATCTAACTCTAAAAATTAGCCAATGAAACCTTATGGATGACACTGGGATGATCGTAAGTCACAGCACTTGTTGGCATTTTGTTGTGGCATTTGTGGCACACAACAAGCCACCCTCCTACCAGCACTCCTCATTGCCCGCCTTGCCTCCCCCTTTACCCTAAACTGGGGATTGTGTCCTTCCTGTCGTTGCTGCCACACTGAACCCCTGAGCTCACCTCCTCCCAGGCTGGCCCACTGTTGCCACAGGACACGCTCCAGAACCAGTCCAGAAACTTCCTTGTCCACAATGTTAACCAAAGTGTCTTTACAGTCACGCCTGAGTTGGGAGGGTAGCCCGTGAGCATGCAAGCAAGTCCACATTTCGAGAACACAGGCGGTTGTGCCACGTACCCCTGCCCCTTTAGGGGAAATTCCTTCTTTAGTAAGGGCACTGTCATGCCACATAGACCCTGTTGCTGTGCACCAACCTTCCCTCATAAAGGAGGTTTCTTTTCCTTTTGGACGTAGGTTCATGATGAGAGCATTCCAGTAAGCCATCCAGCAATAGAGTGGTAAGAGACTGGGGAGAGGTACAGTAGGCGTCGGGGTACAGCCTACTGGGCACCCAGCTAGAAGGGTCACCTCCTCCGCTTGCACCCTTTCTTTTCCTACCTTCTCAGGTATGGAAACCAAATTCTCAATTCAGCGCCGAGTATTCTTCACATGGTAAGCGCTAATTAATAACACTATTGTTTTCCACTTATACAGTACTTAACTGCATACAACTTCAATGATTTCATTCTACTTGGATCAACAATCGACGTCCATGGAAGCAGCATTCAAGTAATCAAATGATGTATTGCACTGGGCAAATTCGTTACAAAAGACTTCTTTAAGGTTTTAAAAAGTAAAGATGTCACTTTGATCACTAAGGTGCAGCTGACCCACGCCATGGTCTTTTCAATCGCCCCATATGCATGCAAAAGTCGGATACTGAAAATGGAAGGGAGAAGAACTGATGCCTTTGATTTATGGTGTTGGTGAAGAATATTGAATATACCCATTGTCTTAGTTATCTACTGCTGCTCTAACAGAAATACCACAAGTGGATGACTTTAACAAACAGAAATTTATTCTCTCACAGTCTAGTAGACTAGAAGTCTGAATTCAGGTGCCAGCTCCAGGGGAAGGCTTTCTCTGTCTGTTAGCTCTGGGGGAAGGTCCTTGTCATCAATCTTCCCCAGTCAAGGAGCTTCTCAGTGCAGGGACATCGAGTCCAAAAGATGCACTATTCTCCTGGCTCTTGCTTCATGGTGGTATGGGGTCTCCCTGGCTCTCTGCTCGCTTCTCTCTTTTATATCTCAAAAGAGATTGACTTAAGACACAATCTAATTTTGTAGATTGAGCGCTGCCTCATCAACATAACCACTGCTAATCCCGCCTCATTAACATCATGGAGGCGGGATTTACAACACAGGAAAATCCGATGACAAAATGGCGGACAGTCACACAATCCTGGGAATCATAGCTTAGCCAAGTTGACACATATTTTTGAGGGACACAGTTCAATCCATGACAACCATGGACTGAGAGAACGAACAAATCAGTCTTAAAAGCAATACAATCAGAAATGTTCCTTAGAAGCGAGGATGGTGAGACGTCAGCTTGCGTAATTTGGACACATCATCAGAAAAGACCAATCAATAGAAAAGGACATCACGTTTGATAAAGTGGAGTGCCAAAAGGACGAGGGAAACCTCAGTGAGATGGATTGACACAATAGAGGCAACAATCGACTCAAACATACCAACGATGACACACAGGACTAGGCGACATTTTGTTTGGCTATACATAAGGTTGCCTTGAGTTGGAGCCAACTCAAAGGCAACTAACAATAACTGCATACAAAGACCTTCAACATCTCATTTAATCCTCACTACAGCAAAAATGGCATTGTAAAGTTCTACAGTTTACAGAGGAGTCAATGTGACTTCATGTGCTCCTGCTAGCACAAAGGTAAATTTTACTGTCCCATCTCACAGATGGGGAAACTGACCTCCAGAAAAGTTAAAACACAGAACTAATGAGAGTGGAGGAAAACATATTTAACAAGTGTTTCTGTACATGTGGGTATGGGACTGAGGAAGGATTGTTCGATCCTTGAAAGTTGTAGAAAGCCCCTGGATTCCTGTTTATGCTTTTGTAAGCTGTGATGCCCATCCTAAACATCAAGTCCATAATCGTGGCTACCTCCAAGTCTTCAGAGTTTCTCTCTTTCTCTCTCATCTCCAGCCTCAGCTGAGAAGCGTGGGACATTAGGCAAAGAATAATCCCAGATGTTCTAGAACTCAGCAGCAAATCTGGGGTGAGTACGGAATAGGACTTGGCAGCGTGTGCCAGGGACTCGGGGGATGAGCTCCTCCATTTTCTCGGATGAATAATGTGAAAAGCCTGTTAGGCTTTATTGAAAACTGCTGTCTTCAAGCTTGGCAATAGTGGTTGTGTAGATGCTGGACTCTGGCTGAGGAGAGGCTGAAGTGAGAAAGAAAATAAGATTGAAACAAGATTCTCACTACATTCTTCTGGTGACAGATTTGGAACATGAGCTAATGCACACACTAGCCCAGCCAAAGTTTAACAAAAACAATCCTATCTAAAGCGGCCTGGAGGCATCTTCCTAAACACAAAATAGCCTCTCCCCACTCCTTCCCAGCAGCAGCTCAGATTTTTTTTTCATTGATGCGAGGGTGTGGATAATCCTTGCAAGCCAATATGTCATTTTGTTTATCTTTAGAAATATTTGATCATGCTGATTTGGCAAAAAAAAAAAAACAAGTTTTCTATAGCAGGAGCATTTCATTTCTGCAATAACTAGTTTGGGCAAGTAAGGGACGAAGTACAGACCATAGGCGGGCCTCCAACAGATTCTGAGGCTCCCTGCCTGATGCCAAGGACACCACTTCACTCCTCAGCCTGACCTCGCCCTTGGGACAGCACACGGGATGTCGTTGTTCTTGTTAGGTGTCTTCCAGTTGCTTCTGACTCATACTGACCTTACGTACAACAGAACAAAACACCGCCCGGTCCTGCGCCATCTTTACAATCACTAGGTTTGAGCCCATTGTTGCAGCCACCATGTCCATCTAGTTGAGGGTCTTCCTCTTTTTCCCTGACCCTCTGCTTCACCAAGCATGATGTCCTTCTCCAGGGACTGGTCCCTCCTGACCACATGTCCAAAGTACATAAGACAAAGTCTCCCCATCCTTGCTTCTAAGGAGCATTCTGGCTGTACTTGTTCCAAGACAGATTTGTTCATTTTCTGGCAGTCCATGGTATATATTCAATATTCTTTGCCAACACCGTAATTCAAATGAGCCAATTCTTCTTCAGTCTTCCTTATTCATCGTCCAGCTTTTGCCTGTATATGAGGTGACTGAAAAATTTCAATTTTCAAACACACAGGATAGCAGCTGGTTTTGGTTTTCTTTTCCCCTCTTGCCTGGGAAATTTAGAACAAGTTCTGAATTGTGAGAATCTTTTTCTTTCTTTTATTTTCTCTACTTTATTATTATTTTGTTTTTCTCATTGTTTTGTTTTAAATTTTTTTGTAGTCTCCCTGGGGGAAGCAAAATAACAAAATCAAACCCAAGAGGATCAGATAGACAAGATCTGGGTTTCTCGTGAGATGCAAGGAACTGTGGCCCTTAGGGTGAACATGATTTACAGAAAGTGTGAAAGATGTTCATCACGCAGATATTAAGTATGATATTATTGATTCAATCCCTCTTCTGTTTGGTTTACGAGTCTGAATCAGAATCTAAGAAGTGGAGGTGTGTTCTTAGCTGCCATCAATAGGGCCCCCGATTTGTGAGAACCCATGTATGACAACATGAAACCAGTCCTGTGCCATACCCATGCTCGGCTGTGGATCAGACCCTTGTGATCCACAGGGTTTTCAGTGGCTGATCTTCTTCCTAGTCCACCTTAGCCTGGAAGCTCCCCTGAAACCTGTTCAGCATCAGAGCAACACACAAGCCTCCACTGACAGATGGGTGGTGACTGAGCATGAGGTACAGTGGCTGGGAATCAAACCCAGGTCTCCAGCAAGGAAAGTGAGAATTCTACCCCTGAACCACCACTGCCCCGAGCAATGGAGGTAGGGATGGGGTGATCACTTACACGCAGCGCATGAATGAACTGATAAAATATACTCTGTTCTTGTTAGCTGCCATTGGATGGATTCCGATTCATGGAGAACTCATGTGTTACAGAGTTGAACTGCTCCATAGGGTCTTCTCGGCTGTAATCTTAATGGAAGCAGATTGTCAGGTCTTTTCTTCTGCGGTACCACCGGGTAGGTTTGAACCACCAACCGTTAGGATAGCAGTCAAGCACAGTCTGTGCCAAATCTCATCCAACCCAAAGCATTAAGTAGTAGAGTGCATCTCTTTCACCACGTGTAGTGTATAAAATACGCTAACCGTAACCCACTGCCGGCGAGTCGACTCCAACTCATAGTGACCCTATAGGACAGAGGAGAACTGCCCCAAAGGGTTTCCAAGGAGTGCCTGGTGGATTCGAATTGCCAAGCTTTTGGTTAGCAGTCAAGCTCTTAACCACTACGCCACCAGGGTTTCCATAAAATCCACTACACACGGCAAAAGATAGGCACTCAACTGCTTAGTGCTTTGGTTGGACGATATTCTTACAAGGATCACTGACAATGTTTAACTCTGAATTTTAGTCATTAGTTACGTCTGACACAGACTAGAAGCAAGAAAGGGGTAGTCAAATTTATCTGGGACTTCATGGCAGAATCAAATTTAGGGCTGGAAGGGGCTTTAGAAATCCTCTGGTTTAGCAGTTCTCAACTGTGGCTGGCTGTTAAGACTCTCCCGAGGAGCTTTCAAAAATCTCCAGGCCGAATGAACAACACCAAAGACACAAGGAAGGTACTGGACCAAGAGACAGAAAGGGCCACATAAACCAGACACTTCATCAACCTGAGACCAGAAGAACCAGATGGTGCCCGGCTACCACCAATGACCACCCTGACAGGGAACACAACAGAGAGTCCCAGATGGAGCAGGAGAAAGGTGGGGTGCAGAACTCAAATTCTAGTAAAGAGACCAGACTTAATGGTCTGACTGATACTGGAGGAACCCCAGAAAGCATGGCCCCTGGACTCTCTGTCAATCCAGAACTAAAACAATTCCCGAGGCCAACTCTTCAGACAAAGATTAGACTGGACTATGGGACATAAAATGATACTCGTGAAGAGGGTGCTTCTTAGCGGAAGTAGTTCCATGAGACTAAATGCGCAGCTCCTGTCCGGAGGTGAGATGAGAAGGCAGAGAGGGTCAGGAGCTGGTTGAATGGACATGGGAAATCCGGGGTGGAAAGGAGGAGTGTGCTGTCACAGTATAGGAAGAGTAACTAGGGTCACATAACAATGTGTGTATCAATTTTTGTATGAGAGACTAACTTGAAATGTAAACTTTCACTTAAACTACAACAAAAAAAATTAAAAAAAAAAAAAAAATCTCCATGTCTTGGCCAGACCCCAGACTAACTGCACCAGCATCTCTGGGGTGGGACCAAGGCATTAGGGTTTTGTTAAAGCTCCCCGCTGACTCCACCGTGTGCAGCCCTGGGTGAGAACCACCGCTCTTTGTATCTCCTCATCTGATGGAGGAACGTACAGGTGGGCTAAGGTGGTGTCAGTAGCCAAGTTGAGACTGTAAGAACTCATCGTTTCCTTTTTAAAACACCCACCATCACTTACATAGGGAAGTTTGCTGCATGGCGGCGAATTTAAACAAATATCAGGGAATACGCAATTTCAATTTTTTCAGTCCTAGAACATAAAATGTTGGAGAGTAAAGGACCTCACTCAAAGATTAAGGAGTGGAATCATAAAACCAGAATCTAATTCCCAGTGAACCAGAGGAGGGAAATGATGAGGCAATGAAAGGCCATCATTATAAAACTCCCACTGTTGCACTGACATAACCCTACCCTCAGCGTCCATGCCATGGGGCCACTTTTGTTAGAAGAACCCAACTGATCCAAATGACATTTAACCTTCTTAACTACTTTGTGAGGTAGGTGATTTTAATGTTCCAATATTACAGATATTGCAATATGAATCAGTATTGTAATGTAACCTCAGATGGTGAGCACCTGACTTCTAGAAATCAGATATAACACAAACACAAGACAGACACACCCCCCTGACGTCTGGGGTGGTTCTTTCTTTACAAACGTCTCTCCTGGCTCCACCTCCCCGTCATTAATATACATTACTCATCCGCTAACTTGGAAGGGTTCTGTTTTGTTGCGGTTTTCATCCTCTGCATCTCAGAAACACGTTACTCTAATTGTACAAGTTTGTCAGCCGCGGAAAATGGCTAACAAGACCAGCAAAAATAAGTTCCTAGAGCAAAGGCATTTAAACCCCCCCACCCAGAGTTTTATTTGTTCTCTTTGTTTTCCAAAATGCTACGTGTGCCATGTTTTAATCTAAAACCAATGCACGCATCAGATTTGCCAAACCCCAAAGCTGAGCTAAAAGAAACGATAAAGATCAGAATGCGCTATCCTTTATCTGCAAAAGGATGCTTCTAAACCATTCTCAGTGAGTCGCATTCTAAGCATTTCTCTAAAAATGGAAGTGTGTTCAGGCTGAGCTACACACATTCTCTCACCCTAACACCTAGCCATTGCTGGTCCATTTTAGGAGGGAGTTTAGCATGAGGTACAATCTGCAATTGTATCACAAGGTTCTTTCCATAGACTCTGATGTAGGGCAGGTGATGAATGATATGTCATAGATGACACTTAATGCTTAAATGTCACAGATGATGCTTAATGCTAAGAGCAGCTTTACCACCTGGAGGTTAAGAACCTGGGCTCCAGACAGACATGAGTTCAAACCTCAGCTCTGGTACTTTCCAGCCATGTGATTTTTAGGCTAATTATGTGCTCTAATGCTGAAGACTGTCATGGATTGAAAGTGTCATGCATTGACCTGTGTCCCCCAAAAATGTCTGTCAGCTTGACTGGGTCATGATTCCCAATACTGTATGATTGTGTAATCTGATGGGATTTCCTTATGCGTTGTAAACTCTGTCACTATGATGAGGTTATACTGATGAGGCTTACAAGATTAGATAGTGTCTTAATCCAGTCTCTTTTGAGATATAAAAGAGAGAAGTGAGCAGAGACCCAGGGGAACCTCATACCACCAAGAAAGCAGCGCCAGGAGCAGAGCGCGTCCTTCGGACCTGAGGTTCCTGTGCTGAGAAGCTCCCAGACCAAAGCAAGACTGATGACACAGACCTTCCTCCAGAGCCGACAGAGACAGAAAACCTTCCCCTGGAGCTGATGCCCTGAATTTGGACTTGTAGCCTAGTGGACTGCGAGAGAATAAACTTCTCTTTGTCAAAGCTGTCCACTTGTGGTATTTCTGTTAGAGCAGCACTAGATGACTAAGACAAAGACCATAAGGTTGTTGTAAGGATCAAGGACGCTGACAGAGCTAACAGAGCACTTAGCACAAGGCCAGACTTCCACAGCTACTCCCAGGGAGATCATCCACTGCTCTCCACCATGTCAGCCTCTTCCCTCTGCTTCTCTACCCACCTCTTCTCTTCACCATCATAGTCTTTCCCAGGTGCACAAATACACAGATTATTTTCTAATTTGTCATCTGTACATTTAATGTCCACTTAGATAATTATCCAGATTAATGAGTCCTTTACTCTTCTAACTGCTTGTCTTTTTACCAGCTCATTGACTGTTGAGAATCATTATAAATTTAATTTAGCCAAGTTCTGTGATTAGTTGTTTTTTTTTTTTTTTTTTGACAGCAAAGTTTCATTTTATTGGCACCTGTTGCTTGACTAGAAACAGAACTCTTGTAAATGATAAAAAATGTGTACGTGTAGTGATGTTGAGGAGAATTATCTGTATACACACATACAATATTAATAATAGCTAATATTTAGGTAGCACGTACTATGTGAAAGGCACAATTCCAAGCACATTCCATATAGTAACTCTTCACACCATTTAATCTTTATAACCATGTTGTGAGGTAGAAGTTATTGTGGTCCTTGTTTTGCCGATGAGGAAACTGAGGCACACATAGGCTGAATCACTTTTCCAAAGTCCTGAGGCTTTTCATTGGCTGAGCCAGAATTTAAAGATTGGGTAGGGTTCTTTCAAAACATCAGGCCCTGGATTATCAGGTTATATTGTAATCTTTTTTCTTTTAATGATTTATGGAACTATTAGCCATTCTAAACACCCACAAAGGAAATGCTGTCTCTATCAACATAGTTTTGATTATTTTTCAATAAAATAAAAACTAGAATACTTATAATGTTTCATTAAATGCCCCTGAGCACAGTTCAGAGTCCCTTAGTGGTGCAACAGTTAATGTGCTCAGCTGCTGACCAAAAGGCTGGAGGTTCGAGTCTACCCAGAGGCACCTTGGAAGAAAGGCCCAGTGGTCTACTTCCAAAAAATCAACCACTGATAACCTTTTCCAGCACAGTTCTTCTCTGACACATATAGGCTCACCTTTAGTTGGAATCGACTCAATAGCAACAGGTGACTTGGTTGGTCAGTTCTTCTTTATAAAGAAGAAAAAACTTGGAGGGGGAGAATGAGAAGCTTAGTAATTTTTTTTTTCCCCGAAACACTAAAAATAGGAGTCTCTGTGTTTAAAAGAAGGAGTTCTGTTGGGTATGGTGTGAAGTAAATAAAATGAGTGTTAATATACAGCTTTTAAAACAAATGATGGAAAAGAATTCAGCAAGCGTATGCTTGAAGTATCAAACACAGTAAAACAGCCCTGCCTCTAGGCTACAGAACTCGACCAAGAATCGTGATAGATTTTATGGCAGACAGTCCATCTAATTTCTTTACCTGTGGTTTTAAAACATACTTGGTATCCATATTAATAGCGCAGCTGGCCGGATCAAGAGGAAGGTGATGAAATGATACAGGAATGACAGAAGGGAGATTTCCTTCTCAAAACAGTCACAGTATCTCACTTAATCGAGATTCTCACTTAGGGCTGGTCAGAGCCCATTCTGAACAAAACATATATTGAAAGGAAAATTTAATGGGCAACTAAGGCATATGATTTCAAATGACCTAATTGTTATTTCTGGATTTTTACTCAATTCATATAAAATTGGACTGCTAATAGGTGTAACACATAAGGCCAGGACTTAATCCGCAAAGGTGATTACCTGCATGGACCTATAGCAGAGTGTTTTATAATTCACTTTATGTATGTAATGTCTTGGATGGGGAATACATTCACAGGATTAAAACAAATCTATAGAAGAAGGAGAAGGTTCATGGTGACATATCTCGTCCAGTACTCTTCCTCCCTCAGTTCTTAGTTATTAGTTTCTTGTTTGTCCTTCCAGAGTTCCTTTATACAAGAAAATGCAAATAAATGTTCTTATTTTCCCAGCTAGACACAAATTGTTGTTGTTGCTGTTACTTGCAGTTGAGTGGGCTCCAACTCATGGTGACCTTATGTATAACAGAAGGAAACACTGCCTGATCTTCTGCCATCTGCATGATCTATGGTATGTCTGAGTCCATTATCGCGGCTGTTCCGTCAATCCACCTCCTTGAGTTCCCTCATTCTCACTGACACTCCACTTTACCAACCATGATGTCCTTTCCCAGCAATTGGTCTTTCCTGATTACGTGTCCAAAGTAAGCAAGACAAAGTCTCGCTATCCTTGCTTCTAAGGATCATTCTGGATGTATCTCTTCTTAGACGGATTTGTTTGTTCTTCTGGCAGCCCATGGTATATTCAATATTCTTCGCCAACACCACAATTCAAATGCATCAATTCTTCTTGTGCCTTCCTTTGTCATTGTCCAGCTTTTGCATGCATATGAGGTGACTGAAAAGACAATGGCTTGGGTCAGGTGCATCTTAGACATCAAAGTGACATCTGCTTTTTAGAACTGTAAAAGAGGTCTCTTGCAGTACATTTGCCCAATCAATACGTTGTTTGATTTCTTGACTGCTGCTTCCATGGATGTTGATTGTTGATCCAAGAAGAATAGCGTCATATACAAATAGTAGCATGCAACGTACCCTTAGCAATATACTTGGGAGATCTTTTCATGTAAGCACACAGACAGCAGCCTCATTTTCTTCCAGCTGCCTAGTGTTCCACTGTACGGAGGTATCACAGTTTATTTAACCAGTCCCTTGCTGATGGGCATTAGGGTTTCTAATCTTTTCCTATTTCAAACAAAGCTGCAGTGTATAACCTTGAATGTAAGTATATCTGAAGGGATGCAGGCAAAAGAATATATGGTTGTGTAATTTTGACGGAAACCGCCAAATTGCTCCTTCTTAACGCTGTATCATCTCACGTTCCCATCAGCGTTTCTCGTTTCCCCATGCCTCTCGCCAGACTGCATCATCAGCTTCTAGATTTTTGCTCCTCTGTGCTTTCTCAGAACAGCACGATCTTATTTCTCCTACTAAGAATGAAGTTGAGCATCTTTTCATACGTCTTAGAGCCTTGTCTGTCCAGATGCTTTGTCAATTCTTCTACAATGCTGGTTTTTTGTTTTGTTTTTTTAAGGGTGTCTAGAAGCCTTGGAGCCCTGGTGGTACAGTGGTTAAGAGCTCGGCTGCTAACCAAAAGGTTAGCAGTTCGAATCCACCAGCTGCTCCTTGGAAACCCTGTGGGGCAGTTCTCCTCTGTCCTAGAGCATTGCTGAGCGTTGGAATCGACTCTATGGCAACCGCTTTAGTTTTTTAACACTCAAACGATATTCAATTTTCTCCAGCTGTCTCAAAATGTGTTTTTACAGTGGACTTGTTCAAATCAGGACGCATCTCAAAAACTTTTCATTTTTTAAAATATTTTACAATTTAAGTATTTGATCTATTAGAAATGTATCTTATTGTATGGTTCAGTTTATTTATTTTTCCATATGGCCACCCAGATGTCCTAACATTTACTGAATAGTCCATTTTCCCCCACTGATTGTAAATGACACCTTTCTCCCCGTTTCTTTTATTTATTCCTATATATACTTGGGACTATTTCTGGCTTTTTTAAAAAATCTGTTCTACTGTTCGGTATACTCACTCGCCACTGCCACATCATTTTAATTACTGAGGTTTTATAATGTATTCAATAGCTGGTAGCTCTTATTTGTAGGGGCATTGGTAGTTCAGTGGTAGAATTCTTGCCTTTCATGTGAGGACCCAGGTTCAATTCCCGGCCAATGCATCTCATGCACAGCCACCACCCATGTGTCAGTGGAGGCTTGTGTGTTGCTATGATGCTGAATGGGTTTTGCTAGAGCTTTCAGACTAACAGACTAGGAAGAAAGGCCTGACCATCTTCTTCCAAAAATCAGCCCAATGACAACCATCAGATCACAAGGGTCCAAGCCGCAATCAATCATGAGGATGATGCAGTGCACAGGTTCACCAGCAGTTGGGGCTCACTCGATGACAGCTAACAAGAGCTCTTATTTATTTATCCTCATGAAATGTTATTAAATTTAACACGTTCCCAGCCATTTAACACAGCCCCTTAACCTGGGAAATTCTTCCTTCGTCCCTCTCTGGTTCTTTCCCTCCTCTTCCTGCTTTCAGCATGGTTGTTCAAGATTCACACAACCACAACAGCCTCCGAACTACCTGCATACATATCCCTCCATCCTTTACACTGCCATGAATCCACTTGTCTAGTTTTTGCTTTTTTTAATTTGATATTTTATTGGGAATGCATTAAATTTAATAAATTAACATAGGAAAAGCTGATATATTTAGGATCTTGAATTTTGCTATTCCAGAACATGATGCCAGAACTTTCCTTTTTTCTCAAATTCTTTTAATTTTTATTCTTTAGGAATATTTTTACAGTTTCCTACATATAAATTTTACACGTTTCAGAAGTTTACCTCTTGGTAGTTCATCTTTTTTATTGCTTTTCTCAATGTGATCTTTTCCTTTACTTCTTCTAATGGATTATTGTTTGGAGGTACAGCTTTTTACAATGTCAAGTCCTTGCTTTCTGCCTCAACAGATAGTCTGATCCGCATACGACCGTGGGCTGGTCAGGGAGCACTTTGTTCCACTGTGAACGCGCTTGCCCCGAGTCAGAGGCCACTGAATGACAGCTAGCAACAACAATAATAAACATTGTGTAAAATGCAGCAAAACCGTGCCACGTGATTAACTGAACTGTAAGATACGCATTGACCCAGTATCGCACAGGCTTCTAAGAAAGGTTATAAAAGGCCCTCAGCAGTCACACTGGGCTCTGGAGTTGGCAGTCATTCTGAGTTTTCGATTCTCTACCTCCCCCCTCTCACCTGTTCAGTATATACCCCACCTCCTCTCCTAGTCAGGGTCAGGCGTTCCCACTCATCACCACCCACAGGCCTTCCATCCAGGCTGGGCAGGATTAGCTTCTCACTGGAGAGGCTGGTCAAAGCAGCCGGGGCGGGGGCTGGCAATGACCTCAGCCGCCAAATCCTTCTCTAGCAGAGGACACAGTGCTCTGCCCGCTTTCCTGCTGACCTTGCCCCTATCCATCAGGGAGGACTAGGGAGGGTTAAACTAAGGCATTGTCATGGATTGAATTGTGTCCGCCCAAAATATGTGTCTACTTGGTTAGCTCATGATTCCCAGTATTGTGTGGTTGTCCTCCATTTTGTGATTTTCCTATGTGTTGTAAATCATAATCTCTGCCTGTGGTTAAAGAGGGTTAGGGTGGGACGTAACACCATTGCTCAGGTCACATCCCTGATCCAATGTAAAGGGAGTTTCCCCGTGGGGTGGCCTGCACCACCTTTTATCTTACAAGAGATAAAAGGAAAGGGAAGCAAGCAGAGAGTTGGGGACCCTGTACCTTCAAGAAAACAGTGCCAGAAGCAGAGTGCATCCTTTGGACCTGGGGTTCCTCCGTGCAGAAGCTCCTAGTCCAGGGGAAGATTGATGACAAGGACTTTCCTCCAGAGCCGACAGAGAGAGAAAGCCTTCCCCTCAAGCTGGTGCCCTGAATTTGGACTTGCAGCCTACTACACTGTGTTAAAGCCATCCACCTGTGGTATTTCTGTTATAGCAGCACTAGATGACTAAGACAGGCATCACTAAGAACTGGGAGCAACCCTCGATGCTAAGGGTTTTGAGTGACTGGTCCTACTCGTACCTCTTCAGTTCTTAAGAGACTTCTATCTCCGATCAGTCCTCCCTTGTCCCTCTCTGGTTCTTTCCTTTCCTTCCTGCTGCCAGCATGGTTGTTCAAGATTCACACACCCACAACAGCCTCCTATCTGCATACATATCCCTCCGTCCCTCATACTGTCATGAGTATCTGCCCTACTCAGAACACCAAAGATTTCCCGTTGCCCATGAATACACCCTGCCAATCTTGTCATCCAAGGTTCTCCACTGCACAAACAAGCTCCATTCATTCTGCCTTCATTTGCCCTTTCCTTCTGCCCACCAGCCCTCAGCTTCCTACTTATCACAGTCCTACCCACCCTTCCCTTCTAGAAAGTCTTCCCTGACTCCCAGGGCCCCTTGTCCCTCAACTTCTCTATCTCATCACATACCATATCAGAATGTGATCCTGGTGTGCACACTCACCTGGGAGATTCTGGGCTACCTCCACAGACTGTAGGATCCAAAGCACAGCTTGCCCATAAAAACGTCCAGTTCACACTTGTGCACAGAGACATCAGCTATCTCCTATTCGCTATGGGCATCAGACCTTTCCACCTCATTCTGTCCTTTCAGTGTATCATACTGATGTCTTTTTGCCTTTTTGGGTAATAACAGGCCACATTTATATAATACTAAGTGTCTGAGGCCAGGGGCCCTGGTGGCACAGTGGTTAAGCGCTCAGACGCAAAGTGAAAGGTCGGCAGTTTGAACCCGCCAGGAAAAAGATGTGGCAGTCTGCTTCCGTAAAGATTACAGCCTTGGAAACCCTATGGGGCAGTTCTACTCTGTCCTCTAGGGTCGCTAACGGGTCAGTGCCTGAAAAGACTATTACTGCCTCCATTTTTCAGTCAGGAATGTTTTCAGCAGTGAACAATCTCTACAATCTGGCGGTTTCCTCACGTCGTTAGCTGCTACTGAGTTGGCTCCAACTCATGGTGCCCTTCCGTGTTATAGAAGAAAACGCTGTCCAGTCCTGCATCATACTCAGGATTGCTGGTGTGTTTGAGTCCACCGTGGTGGCTACTGTGTCAATCCATCTCATTAAGGGTTTCTCTTGTTCTCACTGACCCTCTACTTTACCAAACAGGATACCTCACCTAACTGCCTCTTACTGTACTTCTTGGGGTTTTTTTGTTCAGTGGAAAGGAAGCTTGTTCACTATCTTCAGTACACTGGTCTCTCTTTTTTTTTTTTTTTTTAAAAAACGTCTAAAAGAGCCCTGGTGGCACAGTGGTTAAGCATTTGGCTGCTATCCAAAAGGTCAACAGTTCGAATCCACCAGCCACTCCTTGGAAACCCTATGAGGCAGTTCTACTCTGTCCTGTAGGGTCACTATGACTCAGAATCGACTCGATGGCAATGGGTTTGGTTTTAAAAGCATTTACAAGTCCCTCTCTTTCAAGGCTGGCCTTAATTGTTTTAACATAAGGCCTGGACACGGGTGCAGGCACAGCTCCAGCTCTTCAGACTGGGTCTGGGGTGGGAGAGAACCGCCAGTACGTGTTAGATGGTTACTCATCCCCAACTGCCCCCAAGCCCGGACAGGATGTGGTAAGAGTCTCTCTTTAACTCCTGCAGGCATGTCCATATGACATGATGGCTCAAAGGCTGCCACCTCGTTTAAGATAAAAATTACTTGTCATATTATAGTGTCCTGGAATCCTTTGGGGAGCAATGCAGTCATTCAAGGGGTATCCAAAAGGTAGGGCTGACCACTATAGGGCCTGGCTAACAGGCCAGGAGAGCCCCAGCTCTGTGGTATCTTGCAGAAGAGGAAAAGGAACACCTCGGAAGCGAAGCAATGACTTGGGAAAATTTTGTCTCAACCAGTCAGAACTCACAGTGAATTCCTGAAAGCGCCTTGAGTCAGTTGGTTCCCTGGGACCCCCAAACTTGCAGCAGTAAAAAAACTCGAGGTTACATATGGATATTATATAAAAAACGGGGGCAGAGCAGCAACATGGGGGAGAAGTGTCATTCCACGGACATCAAGCTCCAGAGATACCAGATGGCCTAGTGGGATACTTTTCTTCCAGACGGGGTGGGGGTATCGAATGGTGCAAAATCTGTCAGCAAAATGCTGGCTCATTTTTCTCTAGCAGTATTCTACCTGCCCTGGGGACAGCCCAGATGTTGGCAAGACGCCTCCTCATCTATCTCAGAAAAAAACCAATTCTTAGCCTCTCTTCCCATGACAAGTAAGAAGAGAAATGGCTTTGACCTCAGGTGGCACGGGTGCCAGGTGGTGGGCAGGTAACCAGAGCAAGGCCCCTGGGGATCTGAGATGCACGGACGGTAACAACTGGCTGGGTCCTCAGTGTCCAACACAGACGTAACCCCCTTAGTTTCCATGATTCTCAGAGAAAGTATTTGAGAGCTCTCTCATCCTAGCATCTCCCCACGTGTTGGTAATGACAGCAGGTTACAGCGTGACCGAGCTTTCTTTCCATCACGTAATGATGGCAGGTTAGAGAATGACCAAGCTTTCCTTCTATCACACGTGATGGAAGTGAAGTCCTCCGTGAGCTGGGCTGAGTTACAGCTGAGTCACCTGCAGACGGAGATCTGATTTCTGTACGTGTGAGAACTCCACGTTTGGGAGCAGCACAGGCATCCCCATGTTCTCTGCCCATGCACACTGTGGTTCTACAAATCATCTGTATTTCAAGGAAACAGCTCTGTAGCTTTGATCTAGTGAAGAAGAAGAGGATATCATGAGTCCTCTTGGTTTTTAAGAGATTTAGGTTACACAGTTAAACAATACTTAGCAAAACAAAACTAACTTTTAAAAAATATCCTGAGATGCTTAGCAGGCTTTTCCAAGTTATATATGTCCTGACTGTATAGGCTGATTAGAACAGTATTCAGAAGTCCCCGTTGTTGGTGGGGCTAGTTTACAGGCTGGAGGGCTGGATGGATGAAGACGCTGTAGAGGGAATTCAAGATTCTGCAGGATCGGAGGGCAATGTCAGTAACACCCGAACCACCTGGGGGAGGGCTTTATTTTTTGGGGGAGGGGAGAACAGTGACAGTCTGTACCCTCTAATTATGAATAAAAAGGTCTGGGGTGGGGTCTAGCAAACTATACATTTCATGAGCTTTATCGAGTGATTCTAATGATCATTTAATTTAGGGAAACAAGGACTTTGATGACCTATAATCCATTCCAAACCCATGATGGTAAAACTGTAGCGGAACTAATTTATTTAGTTAATCCAGGATTCCAGGGTTTCTCCTAGCTGGATAAATACGCAGATATGCATCTACAGTTTGACACTGAACCAACAAACAGTCTCTGTATACACACACACACACACACACACACACACACACACACACACACACACACACACTCTTAAGGATCCATCTAAGGTACTAAAATACAGTTAAATCATCTTATATGTGAGTTCCACTTCCCTGACTTCATGGAAATCACAGGCTCGAATCATCTACTTTTAATACTGAAGTATAAAAACATTAGTTTAAAAAATCCTTGCAGCTTAAGGTTAAAAATGAAACCTACAAATCACTTTTTTTCCGTAACAAGGGTGAATCATAATAACCAGTCTATAGTACGGCCACCCGGCACATGCCGATTGAAGAGTTTTACATATATCAAGTCACTGAGTCCACATAATGATGCTATGTTGTATGTTCTATCATTATGCCCATTTTACAGAAGAGCAAAGTGAGACACAGAGGTTCAGTTACCTGTTCCCTGCCCACGCTCACATGAGTAGTAACTAAAAGCACCAGGGTTTGAACCTACACAGTCTGGCTCCTCGGGCCACGGGGAACGCCTGCAATAGGACATCAGCTTTCAACTTTCAAATAAGCGCAACACGTTAACAAACCTTTCAAGGCAAAAGAAAGTGCCTACTTCTGAAACAGACCAATTAATTGCTATTTTTAAAAAACACGTCACAATCTAGGTGACCTTTTCTCATTTGCTTTAGCTTTAATTAAACCATTTTCTTTTTTAAACAAGATATTTACCGCCTTGTTTTGAAAACTCTTTTTAAAATGTCCTTATTCTCCCAGCTATTTATTACAATTCAGTGGTGTATTATTTAGCCTCTTTTCCTCCCCGGTTCACAAAACAAATTCAGCACAGCCCTGGGTTAAAATGACAGATCTCGAACTTCAGTTTTATTGGCAGTACTTTGTTTGATTACTCGTTTTGTTAAAAGCTAAAACTGGTTATTCCTCGCTCGTCCGTCACCTGCGCGGTTAAAATGGAACCGCTGGAAACCAAAACACTTAATTACTTTCCTTCTGGAGGAGGCGTGAATGAAGCAGAGGCCTTACAAAGCACGTTTTCAGTAGGGAGCTTGGCAGATGAGGAAGTAAAAACAGGCTTTCAGCTCTTTCTTCTTTCAGCTCATTCAGCGTGCATGCAGGGAGCCCTGGTGGCGCAACAGTTAAGTGCTTGGCTGCTAACCGAAAGGTCAGTGGTTCGAACCCACCAGCTGCTCTGAGGAGAAAAGACTTGGTGATCTGCTCCCTTAAGAGCTAGGAAACCTAAGGGGGCAGTTCTACTCTCTCCTGTAGGGTTGCTATGAGTCTGAACTGACTTGATGCCACACAACAACACTGTATGTGAGTGTGTGTGTGTGTGTGTGCTCTATTCACTTATGTCTTCCTCCCACAAGTATTTCTTGCATACACGCTATGTACCAAGCACTGGAGCAGCAATGGTTTGAAGTCCAAATAACTGACGTACCAATATCAAATCTAAGTACAGAAACATTTCCCAAACATATTTAAAACCAAAAAGCCAAACCCACTGCTGTCGAGTCGATTCCGTCTCAGGTTTAAACATCTGCTTTATAAAATACATAATTTTCAGGGTCATTAAAAGTTCATCATACTTTCTACTAGTCTAAGAGAGACTAGAGGAATCCCCTAGACTATGGCCGTTAGTCACCCTTCTAACTTGGAGCTGAAGGCACTCCCAGAAATCATCTCTCAGCCGAATAACAGACTAAACCAAACCAGACCCATTGCTGTTGAGGTGATTCTGATACAATACACAATAACACTTGTGAGAAAAGTGCTCCTTAGAACAAATCAACTACACAAGACCAAAATGGCAACATTTGCCAAAAGCAAAGATGAGCAGGCAGGAAGGGGCAGGAAAACTGAACGAATGGAAACGGAGAACTCAGGGTGGTAACGGGGAGAGTGCTGACCCGCTGCGGGGATTGCAACCAATGACACGGAACACTTCGTGTATACATTACTGAATGGGAAACTAATTTGCTCTGTAAACTTATACCTAAAGCACGATAAAAAAAAATGTATTTGAAGGAGGCACAATATTTTTAAGAAAAAGAGTTCACCATATTTCACACAAATTTCCACACTGATTTTCTCAGATTTATTTCAGCCTAGCAAGTTTAAACTGAGGTTAAGGCTTCTCCTACACAGTTTGCAATGACTTCACATAATACCCCATCTAAATAATATGCTTCTAAAGGAGACCAAGGAGCCCTGGTGGTGCAGCGGTTGGCAGTTTGAATCCACCAGCTGCTCCTCGGAAACCCTATGAGGCAGTTCTCCTCTGTCCTATAGGGTCCCTATGAGTTGGGATTGACCCGATGGCAACAGGTTTGGTGGGTTTTTTTTTTTTTGGTAAAGTAGACCAACTTTATTTTTTGTTTAATTCTTTATCAACTTAAGTTTCTTTCAACATATAGTAGGTGCCTTATTAAATTTTAACTATTTGAAGAAATTGTATTTCCATCTTTAAGACAAGGTTAAATCTATTCTATAAGGTTGGTTCTGGCAATTATGCTATATACGTACAAGTTGTCTCAAAATCAAATAAAATCTGCAATAAATTGATAGAGAAGACAGACTGCAGATAAGAAAAGCACGCAGAGACAATCTGGCAATTTGCATTAACATTTAATGTCCTGTGCTAAATTCTTTCATGTAAAGAGCACAGCAGGTCATGCATTTTTCTCTTAAGAGCAATAGTTTTTATTTTAAATTTAAAAATAATGTATTTGTCTTTTTTTCCCCCCAATTCTAAAATAAGAGTGTAGTGAGTACAACCAGGGACACCCAACCCCTGTCACTTTTCTGCTTTGGCCAGACTCTGATCTAGAACATTCTCTCACCTGCCAAGACCCAACAGAGGACCAAACAGACTCTTCCTCCATGATGCTGTCTGGCTCTGTAAACTACATCAATTAGAGAACAAGAAATTCACTTTAGGAAAAATCTGTCCACTTCACTAGAAAATCTCCATAAAATATGTGAAAGTAAGCCAGTTTTGGAGATTCCTTCGAGGGACCCAGCAATGTGATACGTGACCCTGAGGTTTCCGTGTACCCTTTGGGGTACACAGGATCATTGTTGTTTGTGGGCTCTGTATTTTCAATAGGGATTAGACTTTTCTCAAATTAGGTTTCCATGTGGCTCTCTGTGTAAAAAAAAAAAAAAGAAAAAAGAAAGCTGGCCTGCAAATACCAAATCTGACAGGAAATGGGGTATTCATTAATTTGGATGACTGATGTCTGCTAGAATATTCTACATTCTGCCCAGGAGGTTTTCAAGTCTTAAACCACAGTCAATATCATGGGCCATAGAAAAATGTCCTAGAACCTCTAAGTATACGAAAACCTGACCTGGAATGGACCACTGGCGGCAGTGTACGTGTAGACCTAAGATTCTGCTTCCAAAGGCCCCACTTACGTAACATAGGAGAGGAATGCTCTCCTCAGGAGGCTGGTTAATCCAGGCCCCTTCAGGATGGGAGAAGGTTTGATAAATTTGATTTTAGAGAAAGCTCTATAATGAGCCAAAAACCAACAGCTGTAGACAGTACGGATTAAGAATCAAGACCTCAAATCATAACTTTGGGGCAGGAGACTTATTATATAGTTTGTCAAATTCAAGTTTTATTTCATGTCCATAAGGCTGTGGGAAGGAAAACACTGTCTCTTCTGACTACAACAGGCTGTTTGCGGCTCCCTGACAAGAAGGCCCTCTGAAGAGAAGAGGCACAGCCTCTGGGCCTCAGGCAGGATGTTTCTGGATTAGTGGCTGCACAAAAGCAAAAGTCAAAGCAAGGTCAGACTGTGGCGTCCTCATCTCTGCAACTTCCACAGACCCACGATGCCGGTGCAGCCTGGACCCCTCGGCTAGGGCTGAGATGCGGAGAACTGACAGACCCCAAACGCTTTTGTTCTACTCATGCGTGGATATCCACATATAATGGTTCTGGCAGACCCCAGAGAATCAATGGGTCTTTTCAGAGTCAACAGTCTCTGCCCCAAATCCCCAGTGACCCTTCCCTTCCAAGTTACAGATACGCTCTTTCAACAGTCACTAGTTAGCCTTACTGCAGAGACAGCCGGTATGGCCAAGTGCCCTATTAACTGTGGAGTACCAACCACTACCAGCTGCAGTTGAGATGATTCCGACTCATGGCGACCACATGTGTGTCAGAGCAGTACTACGCTCCACAGGGTTTTCAATGGTTGATTTTTTGGAAGATCACCAGGCCTTTCTTCTGAGGCACCTCTGGTGTGGGTTCGAACCTCCAACCTTTTGGTTAGCAGTGGAACAGTTTGTACCACCCAGGGTCTTAAGTACGTAAAAGGGACTTTGTAGTGAAGGTGGCAACCCAAGATCCAGGTGCTTTGCCCCCACATAAGTAGACCAGGCTGACAACAACCAAATCCCCAGTGAAAGATAATCAGACACAGGTCGTAACAATGGCCACGCATTAAGACTGGCCTGAGGCTCTAGAATTTAGAACTGAATCTTAAATTTAATTATCCTCCTTGGATTCTGTACAGAACTGATAGAAACATGGCACACAATTCTGTTTTTTTCTGGTCATCCATGTTAAAATTCTGATTTATGTACCATTTACTTAAGAACATGTGGTTAAGGAGATTTTCAACACGAACGAAAACACGTTTGCGGATCGACTGTGGGTGTCAGTGGACACTCGCGTGAGAAACAAGTGACGTAAAGTTTGGAGTTTTTATAGTGTGTTGGGCTGTCAAACTTTAATGGCTCTTCTGCCAGAATGATTTTAGTCAGTGAAAGCTGAAACTAACCAGACGTATGGAAATGTTTATGGTCAGGGTCAAGAGCATGTACTCTTTAGCAGTTAGTTTTTAAAACAAAAGAGTTTTGGTAACTAGAGCTGGTATGTAAGGCTCCTCGGAAGAGTTACAAACTCACAGCCGCCATTTACAAAACCGCCAACTTATATGCGTCTGTCATGAATCTAGATAGTGAAGTTCACCTTTTCATGGCAATATCCACTTTAAAGGCCAGCACGCACACACCCACATACACGCACACGCACGCACGCACACACCCACACACACGTGCACGCACACACGCACGCACACACACACATGTGCACGCACACACCCACACACACGCACACACAGTATGATGTGGTTTCTCTTAGAAAGTCAGAACTGCCAAATAATTACCAGGTTTCTAATTTTAAATTTGAGTTAACAAACACTTGAGCAGAAGCTGAGCTTGGACTTCAATTCTTGCTCTCCTAAAATTAAACCAGAATGTCATATACTTAGTCATTTTCTCTTTATTACTAGTGACAGACTAACTTTTAAAAAAAGTACATACCTATTTTTCGGTTACTATTCATACCTATCCACACATACACGTATCATACACACATAAACGAAGGTAAATGAGAAGGAACCATTACCAACTCACTCTAACAAGAAATAAGAATCTCTTTCCATACAATATAATGATGTCTAAAAGGCAGATTCCATGTTTAAACATATAATGATTCACTATATAATATATGATAATAAATTCATAGTACAATAACTTTAAAGGGTCATTTATAATATTAACAGCATTATAAAAACTATCAAACTTGTATCAAGGCAGATATATATATATATGTGTAAAACATAGACATGTTTTAAAAAACGAACACAGCACACATCAAAATTAGAAAAACTTCGATATCCATGGTGACGTTGGGTGTGTCTTGACTTCTCAGCTACAGATGAAAGAGAAGAGGCAGCAGAGGAAAATCTGAGGAGGCGGAAGACAGACAGGAAGTGGTGGAAAGCGGAGAGGAAGAGAAAGGTGAAAAAGAACCCGAAGCCAAAGAAGGAGAAGGAAGAGGGGAAGAGGGGACAGAAGGCGGAGAGAGGGAAAGAGGCCGACTCTCCTTACGTTGCTCCTAATAGGAGGAACCTCTCTGCCAAACCAGATAAGGTCAGGTGGTAACTTGGAGAGTCAACCGTGTTACTGACGAATTTAAAATAATCCATGCAGCTCAACAGCTGAGAAGAGTTGGCTGTCATGTACAGTCACCTCATCCAATTAAACATGCTGATTTATCCACTCCTGACACAAGGGTGCGGGAGAAAGATGGGGCAGTCTGCTTCCGTAAAGGTGACAGGCTCGGAAACCCTGCGGGGCCGTTCTGTAGGGCCGCTAGGAGTCGGAATCAACTTGACGGCAGAGGGTTTGAATACAAGGGTTAAAGAGTGGCAAGGAGGAGTTAGCCTTGCCTTTTTTAATTCAGTGTACTTAATCACAGATTACTGCGTTCTTTTAAAAAGCAGGGAAGTTATGTTGTAGTTCTGAAAAATCATTCTAGTCTATCTTAATTTTAGCTGAAAAGAATGCAGCAGAGAATTGTCTTAACTTCTTTGTTATTCTATATATAAGAACACCAGCACTTTCCATGAGCCTACAGTAGGCTCACTACTTCCGTGGGAGCACAAAAGAAGGAACAATTAATCCCCCAAAGGGAGTTCCCCCAGAAAGCAGCAAATTCACTGTGGCTGGAAAGCCAAGTGGGCTGGCAGGGAGGGACACCGTAGCCTGAGGAAGACAGAGGGGCAAAGCAGAGGAAGGGAGGCCGATGGGGTACAGGAACAGGGGCTGCCTTTGTGGTCAGGGCACAGGGTGCAGAGGAAAGGCTAACTGTCACAAGAGCAACTCATCAGGCTTCCAAAAGCCACCATCATGTCAACTACCTGGGCTGTGGGCCCGAGGCACAGGTGAGGTCCACCACCTTACAGGTCTGGCTAAATCGGCCAGCCTAGCCCCTTCTCCATCCCTAACACCCTCCAGCTCTCATTCCCTACACTGCCCAAGTGTTCTCATCCTCCTTTGTAGGGGGATTCATTTTAATAACAAAGATTATGAGGAAAAGCTAACACACACACACACACACACACCACCGACTGGAGAGCAGCAAAGAAGCTCAGAGATGGTGAGCTTCAACACCACATGTTTCAGGTGAGAAACCTCCCAGACAGTGTAAGTGACTCGTCCAGGTTGGGAAGGGCAGGTCTACGCTCTCCCTCGTACTGCCGACTCCACATCCTAAACCGTCGGGGGTTTATGAGTTGTAGATATTCAGAGGAAAACGTATAGTATCTTTAGCAGCCACAGTATGTACTCGGAAAGAACTAGAATGAATGAATAAATGACAAGGAGGTAGCTCGGTTTGCTTTGTACGTACAAGATCACACTCAAGCCAGCATCACAGAGAAGTGTACCAGTCATATACACCACAGCCCTGGCTCCCAAAGGACATATTTACTCTGTGTCCACAATTTTAGAAAAGTTAAAGCAAAAACAAATAAACAAAAAAACTCTTTAAGCTCATTCTCATGAAATCCCATGACCTTAAGCCAAAACAGAAACTGAGGAAATAGCAAAGTGGCCAGCCAGAAGGACACTCGGTCAGCCTGTTAGAGACGGCCAGCCCTCTTAAACCACTTCACCAGATTCACAGCACTTTCTGTCTATACTGAGCGAGTCGTGAGTGTGCTTGTGATGTGAGCTTGAATGAATGTCATTAGCGAGGGTGAGACAAGAAAGCTTGTATCTTGAACTACATGACCTTAAATGCAGAAAGGAACATTTAACGTGTTCAGGTCCACATAGAACCTGCAAAACTGCACCCTCTGACAGAAGAAGCTTCAATTGCTTTTGAAAACACCCTGAAACCCATTGCTGTCCAGTCGATTCTGACTTAAAGCAACCCTGTGGGGCAGAGTAGCGCTGCCCCACAGGGTCTCCACGGCTCTCATCTTTACGGAAGCAGACTGCCACATCTCTCTCCCGCAGAGTGGCTGATCAGTTCCAACCATCGACCTTTTGGTTAACAGCCAAGCGCTTAACCATTGCAAAACACAGTGTTTACAATCCTTTGTCTGCAATCCACGCATCGCAGACCACACGGATAGGTCAGTAGGCTGATGGGCTGAAGCTCTCCGACTAGTACTGGCAGATGCATGAAGTACAAATCCACTTTCTCTGGAGGGGCACTGACCAGTTCATAGGACTATTTCAGCCTAAGTTAATTAACATGAAACAAAATTAAACATTTCATTCCTCCCTAGCATCATCTTCAAGTGCTCACCAGCCACCTGTGGTAAGCAGCCACCTTACCAAAACCAAACCAAGCCTGTTGCTGTCGAGTCGATTCCCACTTAGGTGACCCCATATGTTACAGAGCAGAACTGCCCCATAGGGCTTTCTTGGTTATAATCTTTACAGAAGCATGTTGCCAGGGCTTTCTTCCACGGTGAGTCGAGCACAAACCATTGGCATCCCTCAGGGACCCTGACCAGCCTACAGTACAGCACAAATCAGAGAACTATCAATACCAAAACTTCTATTGGACAGCGCTGACCCAGACCCACGGGCTATCCTTACCTTGTTTCAGCGGCTGAACAGAGGCACTAAAAAGCTCTGACGGCCAATTCTGCTTTCCAGATGACCATGATCTAGAGGCCTCCAGGCACTTCTAACATCCTCACTTCCACATAAATCATCAAAATGTGACTTTAGCCTCTCAAACATTTGTTCTTAATTTTGGGGGAGAAATGGTTCCTTTAAGCAAGCTGATAAAAACAATGGATCCTCGCCTCTGTAAAATAAGCTTTCAAAAAAATTAACATTTTTCATGTAATTCTCAGAAGACATTCTAACCTTTGTAGATCTCAGCTTAAAGACATCTGCTCAACAAAACCCAACAAAACTTTCACAGTGGTCGTCTGAACAGAGGAGCCCTGGTGGCACAGTGGTTAAGAGCCTGGCTGCTAACCAAAAAGCCGGCAGTTCGAATCCACCCGCTGCTCCTTGGAAACCCTAGAGGGCAGTTCTGCTCTGAGTCAGAATGGACTTGACGGCAACGGGTGTGTGAACGCAACTTCTGTGCAATAATCTTGGTTTCACCTTTGCCCTAAGCTATCTGTCAGTCTTTTTATTATTATGATTATTTTAGTTAAAGCTTATCAAGTGTAGAAATTATCAGCTCTCAATAAGTCTGGGAGAAGCTACTTGCATAAAAATGAGTTCAGAGAACTTGTCCATTGAAACACCAAAGTAATTCGTTCTCCTCAAATCTGAGCGCATCCAGTTACCATCTGATACCATTTTCATCTGGAGCTACTGAATACGCTATAATTTACCTTTAACTATCTTGTGAAGGGCAAATGCTGCAATGTTTCTAGCCCTAGGAACCAGGAATGCCCCACAGCTTGTGAAAACTCAAATGTCTAACTAGTACTAATCTATAACGTGGGGAGGAAGGCAGTTAATGTACTAGTTTGTATAAAATCAGTTTCACCTCGTGGTAGAGGTGACCAGATGAATTATCTCAAGAAGAAAAACATACAGAGTGACAGATTAATGACTCCCAAGTTTCGACTGTAAGACTGTTTCCCTGTAGTATTCCAGCAAACCAACCAACCCACTGCCGTCCAGTCTATTCCGACTCACAGTGACCCTCTAGGACAGAGCAGAACTGCCCCATAGGGTTTCCAAGGCTGTCAACCTACAGAAGTAGACTGCCATATCTTTCTCCTGCGAGGCGGCTGGTGGGTTCGAACCACTGACCTTTTGGTTTGCAGCCGAATGCTTTAACCACTGCGCCACCAGCACACCTTCTGACAGTACTAGTGATACATAATGGTTCATCTAAAGTGACCAAGCTCTTTCTAAACTCACTTTAAAGTCTTTAGGTAAAACTACCTTTATTTTTATTTTTTACTAAGTTTAATAAAAGTTTTGAAGATGCTTTCAAAGAAGAATTGACACCTTCGAATTATGATGTTGGTGAAGCCTAGTGAATACGCACCACAGACTGCCAGAAGAACGGACAAATCGGTCTTGGAAGAAGTACAGCCAGAATGCTCCTTAGAAGTGAGGATGGCGAGACTTCGTCTCATAGACTTTGGACATGTGATCAGGAGGGACCAGTCCCTGGAGAGGGACGTCCTGCTTGGTAAAGCAGAGGGCCAGAGAAAAAGAGGCAGACCCTCAACGAGATGGATTGACACAGTGGCTGCAAGGATGGCGCAGGACAGGGCAGTGTTTCGTTCTGTAGTCACGGGGTCACTATGAGTCAGAACCGACTTAATGGCACCTAACGACAACAACAGAAGTTTCCAAAGAGACAAAGTCTGAAAGTAAGAAGTCAAGTTGATTCAATTATTTCTGGAACATACTGGTTGAATGATATCAACACCAACCTTTGCCTCAGCAATGAATCAATATTTTACAGATAGTGCTTTATGACAGTAAAGAAAAATATGGATTAAAAAAATAAAGAGAGATGAGTATCTGACCTGAACTTGCCTAAACTGAACAGACTTTAAAAAACTAAAAAAAAAAAAAAGGCTTGGAATTTTATTAGCATGAATTATAGAGGAAGAGAGAATTTCAGAAGATAAAAAAAGCAAGCAGTAGGTATATCTTAACCCTAACAAGTACCTCCTGGGTTAGAACCTATGGCAGGTATTTAAAATTCTGTATTTCTTTCTGGAGCCATTGCGGCCAGATGACTCCTTGAAACTATTACCCTGAGGAAGTCTTTAAACCTTGAACTTCCTCTGATGTCATCTGAACCAGACAGTAGTTTCGCCTAATAGAAAAGAATGTCTGCACTAAGCGTTCTACTCTTTTAAAGAATTATCTGTACGTGATCAAATCAACAACAGCAGCTCCAAAGGATAGGTGAGAAGCTTCGGGGGGCTTGTGTTAACGACGGTGAAATAGTTTGGAAAAGGTTGTTGAGAAAAGGGGCACGATTTGAAGAACGGACTCACTGTCATTAGAAATTGTTGAAATGGTACACGTTTTGTTGTATACATTGTCTCCAAAAAACCCAGAAACAACAACAAAAATAATAAAATTCTGTCATTTAGGCATTGTAAAGATATCTGCAGGGTTACAGCTCAAGAAAATCACTCAGGTCACATGAGTACACCACGGCCCCTCAGAACTTCAGCTCCACGAGGGCAGGGACGTTGCTTTTCACTGCTTTCTCCACAATGCCGATTCCAGTCCTCGGCACACAGTTCACGCTCGGAAAATGACAGCTGAGAGTGAGTGAATGAGGGCCGGCAGTGCGTTAAGAAACTTAAGGGGAAACAGAACTAGCCGCCCCTTCTCCTGCTACGAACAGGAACATTCTGACTGTGCTCAGGCACCCCAGTGTGGCCACTTTGGGATTTCACATCAGGAGGGAAAAAAAAAAAAAAAAGAGTCCCAAAGCAGTTAAGAGAACAAGAATGAATCAGGTGAGAGACGAAAATTTAAGTATATTTAAATGAAGGTAAAGAAACTAGGAAAGCTGATCTGCAGAGACGGCAGAAACCTTCACAAACAAAGAGTTGAAGACAAAGAACGGGATCGAGCCAACTATGAAAAGAAGGAACAAATAGCCTGTACATTCAACAGAAGCAAGTACAGTGAGAAGGTATAAAAAAAAATTTTTTTTAAAAAAGATCTTCTTTGGTCAAAACACCTCTAACTTGTTCCTGCTCTGCCGTCCTGAACCACCATCCTCCAGAAGCAGGGGCTCCTTTCCAGGGAATGCTGGAATAGTCCTAAGCCCTGAAATCTTTGGATGACAGAATACAAAAAAGTAGAAGAGACCTCAGAAATCCTCCAGTCCAACCCTCATTTTAAGGGATGAGGACACTGAAGCTCAGAGAGGTTAAATAACTTACCCAAGGTCACACAGCTTGTTATTAACTAAGACCAGTGCTGCTTCCACTTACTCTACCATTGCCCCAAGCACTCTTCAGGGTCAAATACCTTCAATTTGCAAATGTAATTTTATCCCTCTACTGGGTGCGAGGAAAAGCCCATCAGACCTTTGGGTGTGGGTAGAGCAGGGACAAAGCAACGCTGGTAGCCCAACGGTTGAACGCTGGCTGTTAACTGAAAGGCTGGTGGTTCGATCACATCCAGCGGCTCCATGGAAGAAAGACCTACAATCTGCTTCTGTAAGGATTACATCCAAGAAAGCCGTAGGGGGAGGTTCTCCTCTGCCACATGGGGTCACCATGAGTGGGAATCAATTAGACAATAGCTAACAGCAACAAAAACAGAGCAGGGGCTTAGATACAAAGCCTGTTTGCCATTCCTGCCTTCACACCACTTTCTTCCCAGCTGTTCTCCCCTCCACCTTCTTAATGCAACTTTCTTTTAAAATATTTAAGAACTGCGAGCTGCGTGAAACCTTCTTGAAGCCTGTGGAGATAAGAACTGATACAAATCCAAAGAAATTCCATCTCGTATGAGAGGATCCCGTGCTGGGGTAAAATGCGTCTCAGGAAGCTGAGTCATCCTCGTCTACAGCAGCACAAAATTTTTTTTTATCTAATCACGAAATTTTAAAATATTCAACACCTTTAATAAAAAATGCATGAAGCAATAAAGCCAGATGCGGGGCTGAAAGGAACATCTGGTAGAAATGGAGGCTGTGAACATAATTTGGAGAGCCCTCTACTTCTTCACGGCATGCCCAAGCCCATTTTCTGAACCACAGGACCAAACCTACAGTCACGAGTTGCCTTGGGTGTCGGAAGCAAAATTTGCAGACAAATTATAGACACATTTAACGTGTCCCTTGTCTCTGGGCTTCAAAGCACCCGCTGCCCGTCTAGCCGATTCTGACTCACACCACCCCACAGGACAGAGCAGAGCTGCCCCACAGGGTTTCCAAGGCTGTAATCTGTACGGAAGGAGACTGCCACGTCCTTCTCCTATGGAGCAGCTGGGGGGTTCCACCTGCCGAACTTTCGGTTAGCAGCTGTGCACTTAACCACTGCACCACCAGGGCTGCTTCAGCTTCATGGTAGCAACTGTTAAAGGGAATACACCAACTGCAAGACAAACTGTTGTGGCTGAATTTTGTGATCATGCTAACACAGGTAAACTAAAATACCAGTGTTTAAAGGAAAAAAAGATTTTTTTTCTAAGAAAATTTGCTTACCAAAACAGTACTAAAACTTTCAAAAGTTATTTTAGCTTTCATAACCTACTTCTTAATTCAATACATTTTAAGCACAATGTAAAAAAAAAAAACGGTACGGGAGACTAACTTAAATGTAAACTTCATTTAATTACAACAATAAACAAAAGAAAAAAATATATTTTAAGCTACTGAAAAATCATCCGCTTTCATAATCTGGGTCTGGCTGGAGTCGTTCGTCTCTGTGGGTGTGTAACATGAGTGCAGGTGCAATGTGTGTATTTTAAATTTTGGGCTAAGTTAGGTATAATATTTCAGAATGTGTTAAAAAAGGTTATATACTTAAGATTGTAAAATATTTAAAGTATTTGAAATCTTTAAAATTCTAAACATAGCAATGATTTTTCTGTTTAATGACGATATCTAGCCAAGCCTACAATATCTGTCAGTTTGCCTTACTCACAAAATAACTGAAAATCTAGAAAGAAACAAAAGAGGCTTCTGATAACCAAAATATTGTTCACAAATTGTAGGCATGCGGTTTATAAAAGCCCTTCGGGTTGTCACTCAGAATCTAATTGTTCTCTCTCTATGCATAATTCTAACAATTCTGGTTATCTATGATACCGGCCTAACACAGCTAAGGAGAAGTGAACAACTTATTAGAGGAAGAGGGGCTGCTATAAGAATTGTTGGTGATTTAAAAGCTCCTTAAAGCCCGGAGAAAATGAGCTACAAAATCCAAAGAAATATATCTTGCCTGAAATGGAGAGGTCATAAAATTCACCCTCTGAAGCGCAGCACCAAGAATTTTTGTCTGAACACGGACTCTAAGGAGGGATAGCTGAGCAAGTAAAGAGACAGAAAGAGTGATTTTTTAAAAATAAAACATACCAGTGTTCACTGCAGCATTTTTCACAATAGCCAAAAGGTGGAAGCAACCTAAATGTCCATCAGCAGATGAATGGAGAAAGAAAATGTGGTAATACATGCTACCGAATACAACTCAGCCGTAAAGAAAAAACGAATTCCTGACACATGGGTGAACCCTGAAAAGACCCTGCTGAGCAAGACAAGTAAATCACAGAAGGACGCATACGATGTGACCCCATATGCCTACAAAACGGGCAAAGGTGTAGTTTATCAGTGGTTACCACAGGCGAGAGGAAGAGGAAGGGGGAGCCACTGTGTCCAGGGCACCGAGTTTCTGCTAACAGGGGGGAAACAATTTGGAAATGGGTGGTGGCAATGGGTGCACGATATGAAGAAGGTAATCGACGTCACTGAATTATACATCTAAAAATGGTTGAATTGGCAAATGTTTGGTTATACATTTTTTTTACCACAATAAAAAATAAAGTCACCAGGAGCTCTCAGAAGGGAGGAGCCGTCTGTGGAGACTGCCATGTAGCAGCCAGAGCCCCATCACCTCAGCAGACCTGGGGGGATTCTCACAAAGAGGGTGCTCGCGCCTGGTCTGGGAGAGGAGCGCACGGTGCCAGCGGAGCTGGGGGTGGTGAGGAAAGAAACAGGTGACAGCTTGAGGTCCAGGGAAGCTTTATTTAGGATAGAGGAAACTTGAGTCTGTCATTAACATGAGCAGAAGGAGCCAGAGAAAGGCAAAGATTGAAAACAAGAGAAATGGGGAATAGCTCCACGGGCAAGGCGTGGGAAGTGACCTCACGAAAAGCACCGAAGAACGGCTTCGCCCTGATCGGCCATCTCTACCCCTGGGAAACCTTCTTCACATCCTTCTGAGCCAGGTGCTTCCACATCTGTGAGCCACAGGGAAGCGTTTAAATCCCACTGGGCCACACATCCTCCTGTCGTACGTGAGGTCAGCATGACTCGGCCGACGGAGCAGCAGCTAACGACTCAGCAGCTCAGAAGCTGGTCCCCAGACCGGCGGCATTGCTGTCACCTGGGATCTTGTCTGCTGACTGTCAGGCCCCCCCCCAGACCTCCTAAGTCAGAATGTGCACTTTCAAAATTGCAGGTGATTTCTACCCATACTAAAGTTTGAGAAGCACTGATTTACAGTAGTAGTTATAATTACGAACACTGAAGTCAAATAGATCTGGGTTCCAATGCAGATCCTACTCTTGGCATAGTATACGCCCTTGGGCAAGCTACTTAGCCTCTCTAAGCCTCAGATTTTTCTCCTGAAAAACGGGGATAATAATACTAACACTTCTTGTGGGCTGTTGTAAAACTTAAGTGAGAGACTGCAGTAGAGAGCCTGGCATTGAGCCTGGCGCAGGGTAATGATGAATGACATGCTATTACTGTTCATCCCTGCCAGGCTGACTTGTAAAACAGCTTCATTATGGACATGTCTGAGCCCCTGGGGAATAGTTCACCAGGGCCAGGAAACGTGCTTCGGTCATCTTCAGCCCACAGCACCCAGCACGGAGATTAAGTGCCAAGAGATACAAGCAGAAGTGAGTCCAGTGCTGTAACATGGGTGAAGCAATTATCCTGAAACAAATAGGGAAACTATGTCCTTTATTTTATTTACATAAAAACCAGTTAGAAAGAGGTTATGAACTTGTCTGGGATTAAAGGATCAACTTTCAAAATAGAACAAGCAAGTCACAAAGCAAAATACATTCCTCTTTCAAACACCGACCACTCCAGGGCATGCCCATAAGACAGCGCGGCAGAAATCTCTGTGAACCAATCAAGGCGCTTCACTCCCCCTCCCAGGTCAACGGAGCCAGTCCCTGCTGAGCTTGACCTGAGGTGATGACGTTTAATGCTTGGCAAAAGCACACAAGTCCAATCGCACCACTTGATGAGCTCCTTCATTGCGGGCAGGGTTCCAGGAATGGAGTGACTGACTTCACTGAATGTACCTTAATCTCCTGTGCTGGTAAGAGCTCAGATACAGAAACCCCGCGAGGCTTGTTATGGGAAGACAAATCTCTCTGCTTGCATTATTAGATTCGAGAAATAACCAGAACGTGTAACCGAAAACATTCGCTTCCAGAGTGAATAACATATAACCCACTGACGCTGAGTCGATTCCGACTCATAGTGACCCTATAGGACAGAGCAGAACTGCCCCCATAGGGTTTCTAAGGCTGTAATCTTTACAGAAGCAGACTGCCACATCTCTCTTCCGAGCAGCAGCTGGCGGTTCGAACAGCCGACCCTTCCCTTAGCAGCCAAATGCTCTCACCATTGCGCCACCAGGGCTCCTTATATAAAGATGGCCAAATCATTTTACGCAACAGCTAAATTTTGATGTGAAGAATCTACAAGCAATCCAACTCAATGCCATCAACTCACATTTACTGAGCACCACTGTGTATGGGCCCTGGGCTATACACTGCGGGCAGAAGAGGTCTCAGAGCCAGTGTGCCTCGGTGGGCAAAGGAAGGGATTGATCAGTCGGACACAGTGTCACCAGCTCTGCAGGGCAGGCTGGACTCCAGGCTCTAGGAGCCCAGATGCAAAAGGTCAGAGAAAGCTTCTGAGTAGATCTCACTTCCATGGCAGGCAAGGGAGGGAAGACAGTGAAGGGGCCTTTGGAGAAGGCTAAGGAGTTGGGCCTGTCAACCGGGAGGAAACACTGAGGGTTGGTTTTGCCTTTGAGGAGTGACATGATCAGAACTTTGTTCAACAAGATCATTCTGAGGATGGACGGAACAAGGAGAACTTAGGGCAAAAGGAACAATGAAGACTATCATGGATTGAACTGTGTCCCCCAAAAAATGTGTGTATCAATTTGGCTAGGCCATGATTCCCAGTGTTGCGTGGCTGTCCTCCATTTTGTGACTGTAATTTTATGTTAAAGAGGATAAGGGTGGGATTGTAACACCCTTGCTCAGGTCACATCCCTGATCCACTGTAAAAGCAGTTTCCCTCGGGTGTGGCCTGCACCACCCTTTATCTTTTGTAAGAGATAAAGGAAAAGGAAGCAAGCAGAGAGTTGGGAACCTCATACCACCAAGAAAGCAGTGCGGGAGCAGAGCGTGTCCTTTGGACCTGAGGTTCCTGTGCAGAGAAGCTCCCAGACCAAGGGAAAACTGATGCATCACAAGGACCTTCCAGACCAAGGGAAGATTGATGACACAGACCTTCCTCCAGAGCCGATGAAGAAAGCCTTCCCCTGGAGCTGACGCCCTGAATTTGGACTCGCAGCCTACTGGACTGTGAGAGAATAAACTTCTCTTTGTTAAAGCCATCCACTCGTGGTATTTCTGTTAGAGCAGCAGTAGATGACTAAGGTAAAGACCAATGCAATAATCCAGGAAAGAGCCAAGAGGCTCCAAAGGAGGGAGTGAGCACAAGCGTCACTTCAGAGACAGGCCTAGAGGCCTGGGTAACCTGCAGGGACAGGAGCCAAGTGTGGAGGCAAGGCTGCAGGTTCAGAGTCACAAAACAATGAACCCCAGAGCTCCGGGAAGACTCCAGATCGGGAAATTCTCCCAGTCAAAGGGAGCACCACCTTGAGACCAGCGCCGAACATAAAACCAGTGTCTGAAAAACTCAGGCATCCCTAGAGCGAGGAGGTGCCTTTCCCTATTAATTAAGCCAATTTCTAAGGCTGCCCTCTGTATCCTAACCAAAACAGAGGTCACTGGTGGCCAGCTCTCCACACCTCCACGCAGCCTGTGACCCCGAGTGACGGAGCTCTCTGGCCGTCCTTGTAAAATCAGATGGCCTTCTCTTTGGACGCAATCTCTCAACTGCAGCATTTTAACTGTTGCAAAAAATGTTCATTCTGAATTGAAATCTAAAATCTTCCAGAGGTCTGGTTACCAAGAAACAAAACAGTACGTCACAACATACAAGCAATGACAAACACATGCCTGTTGAATGAAAGATCAATGTCCACTGTAAGCTGTGTGCTGTAACCAAATTTTACTTCTAAGGTTTTGCTCCCGGTACCAGAGGGAGACTAACCCCCGCCGAAAGCATTTCCCTGAGGGCTAACGCGCATTTCCTGCCCTAGACGGAAGAACACGTGAATGACAAGCCTCTGCACTGTGCCCTCTCTCTGCCCACCTGCGTCCCCCCTCTCATCTTCCGAGGGGTAGCACAGATGACCTGCTCCTGGGAGGCCGGCCAGCGGAGTCTACCTGGTTCGTCGCGAAGAGGCAGCCCAAATATGCCCTGCACTCTGCTGCTTCTCTCCCAAGATTAAGGGTATAATTTCCGTCTTGCAGTTTTTCTCAACAGGGGATACTACCGGCTTCTTGACCTGCGCAAGTCTGTTGTACGGGACTGTCCTACATCGCAGGGCAGTTACAATGAATTCTTAACCAACCCGTCAAGTTGCCGTCAAGTCTACTCTGACTCATGGCGACTCCACGTGTTGCAGGGTAGAACTGCAGTCCATAGGGTTTTCTTGGCTGTGATCTTTCAGAAGTAGATCACCAGGCCTTTCTTGCTAGGTGCCTTTGGGTAGATTCAAATCACCAATCTTTCAGCTAGCAGCTGAGTGCTTAAACCGTTTGTGCCTCCCAAAAAACCCAAAACCAAACTTGCCGCCGACACCCCCAAACATTTCCAAATGCCCCCTAGGGGTATGGGACCACCTCAGCTTGAGAACCCCTAAAGCATTCACCAATGAAATTCTTCTCTGGAAATATTCTGTTATTCTAACTGATAGCAATAGTCAAATAAACCCTAGACTAGTTTTCAGCAGAAGCAAATCACCAAACTAAACTACCAACAGATTACAACTCTCTCTAGCCCGTTGCTGTCGGGTCAATTCTGACTCATAACCACCCTAGAGGACACAGTAGACCTGCCCACAGAGTTTCCAAGGAGCACCTGGTGGATTACGAACTGCCGACCTTTTGGCTAGCAGCCACAGCACTTAACCACTACACCACCAGGGTTTCCACAGCCACCTCTAGGGCTTACAAAGGCTGACACAGCATTTTTTTCTCTTGGAGACTTTAACAATGAAACACAGTTCAAAATCTAGAAACTAAAGCGAGATTTTTCTTGTAAATTCCGGAACTTCAGGGAGTCTATAAATCAAGTCTGAAGAACGGAGAGTACCAAGGCAAAGAACCCTGGAAACAAAGATGATATACAAGGCAGAGCGGTGGCTTACATTTCCACAGCTCTTAAGGACAAGAGTAAAATCAAACTTGTCCTTCTGAACTCCACTCCCACGCCGATAATGTAATTATTCAAGAACTTTGTATCTAGAACATGCTTTCAATTCCAAAGCTTTAAGTGCCAACATTTAGACAGAACATACTTACAAAGTTACAGTCATCAAATTGTTAGTAACAAACCTCTCTGTACCATAAAGTAAGTCCTTTATTTTTTAAGGAAAAAAAAAAAACTTATCCTTCCAAAACCAAAAGCTACGCCCAAGGCTATCTGGAGGAATAACCGCAATAGCCAGCAAATACTGGCAGGAACGTTCCAGAGCTTGGAGTCAACAAATGCTTAGGAAGCATGCTTAGACAGATGGCACTTAGAACACAAAACCAAACTAACCCTTTATTTTAGACTTATAGGAAGATTTTTTCACTTACTTCAAATTTCTGTATAATCCTCTAAGTTAAAGGGGAAAAATCACACTGCAATTCTTTATCTTTCTAATCAAAAGAAAAAAAAAACAGTTATATCCTTTAATCCGCCTTTGGACGTCCTCAGGGGTTTTCTTTAAGTCTCCTTCCAATGAACACTACTTTCAAATTCTAGACAAAAATTCCAACATGAAAAGTTAGCACAAGGAACAGCGTACAAAATCAGAGATCACCACGCAAACAAGGCAACCACAGCTATCAGAAGTGATGATTCCAAACAGGATAAATTTAGAATGGTGCTTTCCAAAAAGCACGTGGACACCAAACTCAGGAGACTGGTGAAGGCTACATCCCAAAAGTTTCTCTGAAAAAAGCATGACAAAATATTGTGAAAAGAAGTCTTCTTTTCGTAGTCTTCGGTCCCCCGGAGTCCTGGATGCTGAGCTTCCCCGATCTGGCCTTGGTGTGGCCGTCCATTACTGGGCAGATCCACGTGAAACCTGAGGGGCCTTCAGCTTCTGAGGACAACGGCAGGAGCAGTGTGGTAACTCCGCATGGGCCGGGCCTTTTATGGACTGAACTGGAGAGCACTGATACCAGCTCATATACCAGAAATAGCTCGTGAAACTCAGGATCCCATCAGCTGTTGCAACAGGCCAGGCCGGCAGCTACTTTAAATGCAATGAGATTGTCAACGTTGCCTTTTGGCTTATTTTATGGAGAAATTAAAGATACAACAGCAGTCAACTGAGCAGGCAATAACAGTACGGAATTGGGGGGGGCAAATGCTTCTCTAAACTCTAGTTTTTAGTTTTTAAAAAAAAAAAAGAAAACACAATCATCAATAAAGCTCCGACGCTGAACATTCCAAGAGTAAATAACACAGACATATAAACAGCATGTTATAATGGCACATGGCTATTTACAAGTTTACAAATTGAGAAGGCATCTCTGGATGTTCTTACCACTTCCAACAGTCGCAGACACTTAGACGCCAGAAGAAAGGATTGTGCTGATGCACTTTCTCTGAAACCACACAAACATTTTATCTTAACTCCAGAGACGGTGCTCTGAGCTGGTGAGATCCATCTCCAGAGAGATCTCGGGCCACTCACCTCACTTAAAAACGAGATGAACTTCAACGAACAAAAGGAAAAGAACACGTAAGCACAACTCTCTCTTAAAAGGCCACTTACATTGTTTAAACATTTAAACTAAATATTAAAACCATGCTTACAAAAATACTTACAATTAAAGGCATCCTGTTCTTACCAAGAATAATGGGAAGTCTTCATTGTTCCTCAAACCTTCCAGAGAAATCCCGAACCCCACAATACTTGTGCTGGAGCAGAAGCTGTCTGCCGCGCGCGCCTGGGGAATCTGGGTGGTATGCCTCTGGGTGTTAGCTTTCTTAGACCACCAGCTGCACAGTTGAGCAGAGGCCTCATAAGGAAGGATCCGGACTCCTGGTATTAATTAACCATGCAGGACAATGCTTCTGCCTAAAGGGACAGTCCTGTGGCCAGGTGAACGGATGACAGATACCCTCGACAAGCGCAATACTTAAACGCTGCTTCTATGACTATTTTGTGCAAGGGCTAAAAATTATTTACCCAGGCGAGATTCTGACCCACCTCCAGGAAACAAACAACCCCCCCAGCATGACTTCTGCACCCTAATCTCAGCCTGGCCCTCAACTTACTCTCCCTTGGACCGATTTTGCTTTTCACTCATTCTTAATTTTATTTTATCTGGCTTGATGTATTTATATAAGCTGCTTTAAACTCCTCCTGAAGCAAACAAACAAACAAAAAAACCCATTGCTGTCAAGTCGATTCCAACTCACAGTGACCCTACAGGACAGAGAAGAATTGTCCCATAAGGTTCCCTAGGCTGTAATCTTTACAGAAGCAGACTGCCACATCTTTCTTCCGCAGAGCGGCTGGTGGGTTTGAACTGCTGACTTTTCAGTCAGCAGCTGAGCAGTTAACCACTAAGCCACCAGAGCCCCTCCTGGAGCAAAGCAGAGTAAAAATAAAGCAAAACTTGTGTGAAATAGTTGACTATCTTGTACTTTTAAGAATAGATAGCAGGAAAAAATGAAATCACTGTTGCCACAAAAATGCAGGGTTTTTTTTTCCCCTAAAAAAGATTACCTCCTACAAAATAAACAGCAAAGGTTTGTATGCCTCTTAAGTTCTTGCTTACTGCTTCCCTGTAGCAACCAAACTGTCCTAGATAAACAGCACCGCCAGGCACTAAAGTCTAACAGAATGGTTCTTCTCAGTCATCTCTTTTATACTCAGGGGCACTTTTGTCTTTGGGGAGTCACTGGGTGGCACAAACAGTTAAGTGCTCAATTATGAACTGAAAGGCTGGCAATTCCAACACACCCTGAAGCACCTTGGAAGAAAGGCCTGGCGATCTGCTTCCAAAAGGTCATAGCCTTTAAAACCCAATGGAATACAGTTCTATTCTGACATATATGGAGTTGCCATGAGTTGGAACTAACTCGATAACAACTGGGTTTTGTCTTTGACTGTTCTAATCCTAGTTAATTCTACCAGTGTAATCCCTTTAAACACCTTCTTAAATATTTTCACTGTCTGCCTAACTCAGACAACTTTCTTGTCTCAATCCTTTCTCAAAAAAAAAATGGCAGTAATCAGAACGGACATGTTTGACGGCAGATTTCATATTACTCTGAAGAAAATGGAGGGAGTGAGGCCAAGATGGTGGAGTAGTCAGACGCTTCCGGTGGACCCTCTTACAACAAAGACCCGAAAAAAAAAGTGATTCAATTACATATGGCAATCTGGGAGACCTGAACATCAAAGGCAGAGTCGAGGAATCGGACTGAGTGGCAGGGAGAGGGAGAGACGGTTTGGAAGCAGTGAGGAGTTGTTAGACCTGACCCAGCGAGAGCCTGAGTCCTTCAGGCCTCAGCTGCTCAGGGGTGAGCGGTGAGGCAGGAGAGCAGCGGTGCTTAGGAGGCACGTTTTCCGCACCAGGAGAGACTGGCTGCTGAGAGTCTACTCGGCCACGCAGAACCAGTGAAAAGCAGCCCTGGATTGGCCAAAGATAAGTACTTGTCTATGACTTACTGCACGGATCAAAAACACCCCTCTAGGGGAAAAACCTCTCTCCCATTCACCTCCCCGCTCCCTGCTCTGCACTGGGTCCTGGACTGGCTTCAGCAATTGCCGAGTCCCCTGGGCTGGAAATAGGCTCCGTCACACGCCTGGAGCCATTCTCCCTACCTTGGAAAATGAACAAATTAACAAATGGGAAAAAATAAACTGCTGGCTCCCCTAAGCCAGGAACCTAGGGTTGGCACAGCTCCTTTGCCTAGGCACAGGCATAACGGATCCAGGGACTTTGAGTGCCCTTCCCCCTGCATAGACTTGCGTGGGCCCACCTCAACAGCGTAGGCCTTCATTACTGCAGTACAACAGGTATATACCAGAACTCTAACTTCAACTGTTTCAGCTGTGAAGTGGCATAAACAAACCATAAGTAACAATGCACAAGCACCAGATGAGAGACTAGATAAATGGGAACTCCTAAAAATCAAACATGTCTGCTCATCAAAAGACTTCACCAAAAGAGTAAAAAGACAACCTACAGACTGGGAAAAAATTTTTGGCTACAACAAATCCGATCCGTTTCTTATCTCTAAAATCTACAAGATACTGCAAAACCTCAACAACAAAAAGAGAAATAACCCAATTCAAAAATGGGCAAAGGATATGAACAGGCACTTCACCAAAGAAGACATTCAGGTGGCTAACAGACACATGAAGAAATGCTCACAATCATTAGGCTTTAGAGAAATGCAGATCAGAACTACAATGAGATATCATCTCACCCCAACAAGGCTAGCATTAATTCAAAAAACACAAACAATGAATGCTGGAGACATTGTGGAGAGACTGGAACACTTATACACTGTTGGTGGGAATGTAAAACAGTACAACCACTTTGGAAATCGATTTGGGGTTTCCTTAAAAAGCTAGAAATAGAAGTACCATACAATCCAGCAATCCCACTCCTTGGAATATATCGTAGAGAATAAGAGCCATCACATGAATAGATATACGCACACCCATGTTCATTGCAGCAGTGTTCACAATAGCCAAAAGATGGAAACAACCTAGGTGCCCATCAACGGACAAGTGGATAAACAAATTATGGTATATCCACACAATGGAATACTACGCAATGATAAGGAACAACGATGAAGCCGTGAAACATCTTACAGCATGGAGGAATCTGGAGAGCATTATGCTGAGTGAATTTAGTCAGTCACAGAAGGACAAATATTGTATAAGACCACTATTATAAGAACTCAAGAAAAGGTTTAAACACAGAAGAAAACATTCTTTGATGGTTACGAGGGTGGGAAGGGAGGGTGAGGGTTATTTACCAACTAGATAGTAGATAAGAATTATCTTAGGTGAAGGGAAGGATGGCATACATTACAGGGGAAGTAGCACAACTGGACAAAACCAAAGCTAAGAAGTTTCCTGAATACAGTCAAACACTTTGAGGTGTAGGGGGTCTGGGGACCATGCTTTCAGGGGACATCCAGGTCAACTGGCATAACAAAGCTTATTAAGAAAATGGTCAGCATCCTACTTTGGTGGGTGGCATCTGGGGTCTTAAAAGCTTGCAAGCAGCCATCTAAGATGCATCAATTGGTCCCAACCACCTGGAGTAAATGACAATGAAGAACACCAAAGACACAAGGAAAGCATTAGCCCAAGAGACAGAAAGGGCCACATAAACCAGAGACTTCATCAGCCTGAGACCAGAAGAACTAGATGGTGCCCAGCTACCACCAATGACTGCTCTGACAGGGAACACGACAGAAGAGTCTCAGGTGGAGCAGGAGAACGATGGGATGCAGAACTCAAATTCTAGTAAGAAGACCAGACTTAATGGTCTGACTGAGACTGGAGGAACCCCAGAAAGCATGGTCCCTGGATTCTCTATCAGCCCAGAACTAAAACAGTTTCCGAGGCCAACTCTTCAGACAGGGATTGGACTGGACTGTGGGACATAAAGTGATACTCGTGAGGAGTGTGCCTCTTAGCTCAAGTAGATACAAGAGACTAAACGGGCAGCTTCTGTCTGGAGGTGAGATGGGAAGGCAGAAAGGGTTAGGAGTTGGCTGGGTGGACATGAGGAATCAGGAGTGGAAAGGAGGAGTGTGCTGTCACAGTATGGGGAGAGCAATTAGGGTCACATAACAATGTATGTATAAATTTTTGTATGGGGAAAAAATTTAAAATCAAAAGGAAAATCATATATTATGCTTTAAAACTAGAAATAACAACTAAACTGATACTGGACTTACATTTCTCAGCGTACTGTATGCAGTTACCATTTCTTTTCTCATTCTGTTTTATTATTTTGCACTTCAAACATTAGTATATTATATAAATAACTATTTCTCATCCTCGTGGTACAGCGGTTAAGAGCTCGGCTGCTAACCAAAAGGTCAGCAGTTCAAATCCACCAGATGCTCCTTGGAAACCCTATGGGGCAGTTCTACTCTGTCCTGTAGGGTCACTATGAGTCAGAATTGACTCAGCAGCAACAGGTCAGGTTTATTACTTAATACTAATATTATAATAATACTGTAGTCTACTAGTCTTTCTAGTAACTTGTTCATTACATCAGCTTTATTTTGAGTTTTAGACATCCATAGACCAAAACAAACAAACAAAAAAAAAGAACTCGACCTAAACCTCACACCTTATACAAAAATTAACTATAATGGACCAGAAGTTAAATGTAAAATATACAACTATGAAATTTTTAGAAAAAAAAGTATGAGAAAATCTTTATGATCTAAGGCTAGGCAAAGAGTTCTTAGGCTTGAACCAAAAGCATAATCCATGAAAGGAAAAGCTGACAAATGAGACCTTGTCAAAATGTCACACTTCTGTTCTTTGAAAGATCATTTAAGAGGATGAAAGCACATGTTACAGAGTGGGAGAGAATATTTCTGACAAAGGACAAATATAAAAAAATAAAGAACTCCCAAACATTCAACAGTAAAAAAAAAAAAAAATCCAACTAGAAAACAGGCAGAAGATACGAAGAGACATTTCACCAATGAGGATATACGGATGGCAAGTAAGTACGTGCAAAGATATTCAAAATCATTAGCCATTAGGGAAAGGCAAATTCAAACCACAGTGAAATATCACTTCACACCTACCAGAATGGTTAAAATAAACAAAAGTCACAACACCAGATGCTGGCAAGGATGTGGACAAACTGGATCACTCACACACTGATGGCAGGGATGTAACATCACACAGCTACCCTGGAAAACAGGTTGGCAGTTTCCTATAAAACCAAATGTGCAACTACCATACGGCCCAGCAACCTCACTCCCGGGCATTTACTCCAGAGAAACAGAAACTCATCTTCACACACAAACCTGTATACAAATCTTTATAGTAGCTTTATTCATAATAGCCGAAAACTGGAACCAACCAGATGTCCTCCAACGGATGAATGGCCAAACACACCAAGGAATACTGCTCAGAGATGAAAACGGGACAAACTATGAACCACTTGGATGAATCAGTAGGGAATGACGCTGAGTGAAAAAAGCCCATCCCCAAAGATCATACATGCTCTGTGATTTCATTTCATTTTTAAGATGACCAGATTACAGAAATGGAGAACAGATCAGCGGTTGTCAGAGTTCGGGGAGTGGGGTGGCTATGAAAGGGTGACATCAGGGATCTATGTAATGGGACAATCCTCCTGTGACATGGACTGTATCCATGTCAATACCGCAGTCGTGATATTGCACTAGAGACTTGTTAGCACTGGGGAGACCAGGTAAAAGCTACACAGGGTCTCTGTATTATTCTGCCTTGGAATCTACAATTATCTCAAAATTAAAAGTTTCATTAAAAAAAAATTTTTTTCAAAACCAAAAACCAACTTCAAATGAAACATCCAAACATGATCTATTTGTAAGCGGCCTACTAAACTGTATTCGTACTTTAAATAAATTTGTATCAATTTGCCTGTCATCAATGCAATCTTAAGCATTTCAAATTGGAAATGTTCCTTTTTCCCTACAAGAGTAGAAGTCATCGATCCGAGGTAAAGTATATGACACAGAATAAGAAATGGAAGGCTTTTCAATTAAATATGCTTATTGAGCAGGTTCTACGAATACTGGAGTCACTCGATGGTACAAACGATTACCACGCTCAGCTGCTAACTGGAAGGCTGGAGGTTTGAGTCCACCCAGCAGTGTCTCGAAAGAAAGGCCTGGCAATCCACTTCTGAAAAATCAGCCATTGAAAACCCTATGGAGCACGTTCTACTCTGGCACACGTGGGGTCGCCATGAACGGAAGTCGACTTGCCAGCAACTGCTTTGTTGTGTTTTTTGTTTCTTTTTTAGGGATACTTCAACAGGGCACCTCTAATACCCAGGGCCCACCCAACAACAGAACGGGAGACCTCCGCATCATTTTGAGAAGTTCAATCCACTGCCCAAGACTGTTATTTTTCCAAAACTGGCCTATACTGTGGAAATAGAAGACAGTAACTCTGAGAAAGGGAGGAGACTGGGACATCTCAAATTTTAATGCTGCTATTAATATCACAGAAAACAAGTGTTTGAACTCCAGAACTCTACGGCAGTCCATGGAGGCCTCATTCTTGAAAATTAAATGGCAGTATAAAAGCGTGATCTTCTAAGAGGTCGAATAGGAAGAACCAGAATGCTTCAGCGCCCCTGATCCTCTCAGTTCTATCACTTAAAACCTAGATCCAAACACCCAGAACTGCCACTTCCGAGGGCCACACTAATTTATGCTGGCCTTTTATTTTTAGAAAAGATGAGCTCTGTGTAATGTCATGTAATATGGCAGATGAGACAAGGCTTCTTTCAGCTCAGTGAAAAGAGCACCACAAGCCCAAAAACATGCCCCAGCCTTTCTCATCTCCCACCCTCAGGCTGCTTCAACTTCACCTCCTCCCGTCAAGTCCTGCCCACCTATTTCTCTTCTTTTCCTCACCAATAAACTTCCATACTAGGAAGAAAGGCCCGGCAACCTACTTCTGAGAAATCAGCTCAAAAACTCCCTACAGCTCAACCCAAGGTTGAGAAGAGACAGCACTGATACGTCATAGGGTTGTTAACCATTCTCATAGGGCAATATGTGTTCTAACTGTTTAATGAGAAACTATTTGTTCTGTAAACCTTCATCTAAAGTACAAAAAAAAAAAAGAATTGTCTATGTGAGATCACATTGACAACAGCAACTCAAAAGGTTAGATGGGAAGCCTAGGGGGCAGTGAGTTGAAGATAATGGTGATGGAATAATTTGGAAAAGGAAAGTGAGAATAGCAGCACAACTGGAAGAATGTAATCGATGTCACTGAATTGTACGTGTAGAAATTTTTGTAGTGGTGTATCTTTGGCTACGTATATCTTCACCCCAAAAAAAAAAAAAAAAGGTCCTCCAAGGTCGAGAAGGGAGAGTGTTGACATGTCGTGGGGTTGTTAACCAATGTCATAAAACAATATGTGTACTGACTATTGAAAGAGAAACTATTTGTTCTGTAAACCTTCATCTAAAGTACAATAAAAAAAACTAAAAAAAAAAAAAATCCCTACAGCTCCCAACAGTCTTTTGTGCACAGACCTGCCGTGAATTGGGGCTGACTAGAAGGCAGCCAACAGCCACAATCTTCCGCAGTCACCGCCTTCACCTGCCCTGTGTCCCATTCGCTACCCTATCAGTTTTGCAATTTGATTTCAACTCCCTCCAGACCCTAGAAGGTGGTGCGACAATTAAGCTCCTGGCCGCTAACGGGAAGGCCGGTGGTTGGAACCCACCAGCTGCTCCACGGGAGAAAAAAACCTTGACAATCTGCTCCCGTAAAGTTTACAGCCTAGGGAGCCCTAGAGGGCAGCCCTACTCTGTCCTGTGGGGTTGCTATGAGCCAGGATCAACTGCCGGGCACAACAACCACCAGAACCCAGGAAGCGGCTGTCAGTGCAAGACCCCAACCATGGAGGCTCCCCCTGCCTCCTTGGGAACTGGCCTCCCTGTGGTGTCCTGACCATGCCCACCTTCATGGAAATGCTCCTTTTACACATTCCTTCACCACCACTTTCTTTGGCTCTCCCCAGAGCTTGCTGATGGCTCCCCTTTTTCCTCTCACCCCGCCCCCCTCCCCAGGACTACCTCCGGGGCCTTGGGAGTCTTCCCACGTGGCCCTCTCCTGAGTGAGTTCAGCCACTGCTGAGGCAGAACGCAGGACGCTAGCGAGTCCCCGGAGTTCACAGTATCAGGCTCTCTCACAGGGCCAGGAACCTAAAGACAAATGACACAAGATCGTCGTCTCCCAACAGGAAGCTTGCGCCTGATTTTCTGGCTGACCATCACATCACCGCCAGCCACCTGGTCACCCAAACCAGAAACCGGGGCCTTGGCTCACGGAGGCTCATCCCTCAAATCTCAGCAGTCCCTGAGTCTGGCCGCCTGAACCTCTAAGTCTGGCTCGGTCTCCCCTTCCTCTCTCCTCCTACTTTCCCTAAGGACGCTCTCAACCTCAGGGCTATTGTGAGGGCCTCCAGGCTCTTCTTCCTCCCCCTCTCCCGCCACCTCCCACCCTCTTCACTGCTTCCAGAATAGCCTTTACAAACATGGCTCTATCACGTCCCTGCGTGGTGCAAGGGGCCCTGGTGGTACAGTGGTTAAGGACTCGGCTGCTAACCAAAAGGCTGGCGGTTCGAATCCACCAGCTACTCCATGGGAGAAAGATGTGGCCATCCATAAAGTTCACAGCCTTGGAAAACTACACGGCAGTCCTACTTTGTCCTACAGGGTTACTATGAGTCAGAATCAACTCAACAGCAATGGGTTTAGGTTTGGGTTTGGGTGGTGCAAACACTTAATGCATCCAGCTGCTGACCAAAGGGTTAGAGGCTCAAGTCCACCCAGAGGCACCTTGGAAGAAAGGCCTGGTGATCTACTTTTGAAACATCAGCCATTGAAAACTCTATGGAGCACAGTTCTACTCTGACACACATGAGGTTGCCATGAGTCAAAGTCAACTGAACAGCAACTGGTGACTGATCTACACCACTTCCAACTAAAGCCTCCTCCTCACAAGCCCCAGCAGCGGTTCCCAAGCAGGGTACCGGCAGGTGCTGCCTTCAGCGGGCAGGTGAGGGCAAGGTACTTCTCACTGACAAAAGCTCATGTGACAACCATTTTAAATTGATTTTTTAAAAAAGAGCAAATGTAAGAATAACCTAATAATCACTTTCACCCTCTTGCATTTAGATATTCTTCAGGAAGAGGCAAAAGGAGCCAAATGGATACTTTGGAAATCCCATTTCACCCAGAGATTATCTCACAGAGACTAAGACCTGCAGTGACTTACTTTCATGGAAGCACTGCTTCTAGCTGTGAAGGCTACAAATAATTTTAGTGTCTTGTTTTTTATTGTCTGTTTTTTAATTGTAGTTTAGGCGAAGGTTTACAAGACAAACTAGCTCCTCATTAAACGACGAGTACACGTATTGTTTTGTGACAGTGTCAACACTGTCAATGTCAACCCCATGACATGTCAACACTCTCCCCCTCTCGACCTTCACTGCCCTATTCCCAGCTTTCCTGTCCCCTCCTGCCTTCTCGTCCATGCCCCTGGGCTGGTGTGCCCATTAAGTCTCATTTTGTTTTACGGGCCTGTCTAATCTTTGGCTGCAGGGTGAACCTTGGGAGTGACTTCATTACTGAGCTAAAACGGTGCCCGGGGGCCAATCTTTGTCGGGCCAGTAAGTCTAGTCTTTTTTTGTGAGTTAGAATCTTGTTCTACATTTTTCTCCAGCTCTGTCCGGGACCCTCTGTTGTGATCCCTGTCAGAGCAGTCGGTGGTGGTAGCCAGGCACCATCTAGTTGTGCTGGGCTCAGTCTGGTGGAGGCTGTGGTACTTGTGGTCCGTTAGTCCTTCAGACTAATCTTTCCCCTGTGTCTTTAGCTTTCTTCATTCTCCCTTGCTCCCAAAGGAGTGGGACCCGTGGAGTATCTTAGATGGCTGCTCACAAGCTTTTAAGACTCCACTTAATGTAGTTTTATTACAAACAGCACATTTTGGACACACAGAGGTGCTGTGTGGCCGGTGGGAATATCAGCCAGCACCCGTGTGCTGGTGCAAAACAAAAGGTCAAGGATAGCTGCCCTGATGGACACACTCCAAAGGCCCCAGCCTCTCCAACCTGGCCCTTCCCATCTCTTCAGCCTTATGTCTCGCCTCCCTCCCCGGAAGGTGGCCTTTGCCCAACCATAAAACCCACACTGGCCATCCCTGCTTTGTCCAGGATCTTCTCTCTGGTCTGAATGCCTTTCCTTCTTTCTCTACTTGGATGGATGGGTGGATGGATGGATGGATGGATGGATGGATGGATGGGTGGATGGATGGATGGATGGATGGATGGATGGATGGATGGATGGATGGATGGATGGATGGACGGATGGATGGATAGAGAGAGAGAGAGATAGCTGTCATTGAGTTGACTCCGACTCACAGTGAGCTTATGTACAGAGAAACAAAATGCCGTCTGGTCTGCATCATCCTCACGATTGTCAGCATGTTAGCATCTGTCACTGCAGCTACTGTGTCAATCCATCTCACCAAGGGTCTCCCTCACCCTTGCTGGCCCTCTGCTCCACCAAACATGATGTCCTCCTCCAGCAGTTGATTCCTCTTGATGACATGTGAAAAGCAAGCCAGTTGGACAATGTTCTGTTGTGATCAATAAGGTTTTCATTGGCTAATTTTCAGAAGTAGCTTGCCAGGCCTTTCTTCCTAGTCTGCCTTAGCTTAGAAACTCTACTGAAACCTGTCAATCATGGGTCACCGTGCCAGTACTTGAAATATCAGTGGCATAGCTTCCTGCAACATAGCAACATGCAAGCCACCACAGTACGACCAGCTGACAGACGGGTGGTGGCTTCTCCACTTAGAAAACCCTTAACCGTCCTTCAAGACTCAGTTTAAGTCACATTATAAACAACTCTTTTGCATGACTGCTAATCTCTAGACTGTGAGCTTCCAGAAGGCAGGGACTCCATGTCCTCTTTGTATTCCCAGAAACTTCAGAAATGTCTGCTACTCGATAATAATAATAATAAATGATCGTGATACGAAGACTCAAAACTAGAATCAAAACAGCTTGCAATTAGATCTCTTTTTCCTCATTTTAATTCAGTGAAAACATTCTCCTTTTATCTAGGTTTGACTAATATTTAACATTTAATATTTAATATTAATATTTAGTATTTAACATCCCTCTGAGACTGGGGAAAGAGACCATCGCTCCCCAGTTTATAGGCAGTAAACAAAATATGTTCTGCCAGCGCCGGTGTTATTATATAACAGCTTCGCTTCCCAGTCTCCCTCCATGAAGCACCTACTTCCCAAGTCATGATGTCAAGACGCTGGCCAGAACTGTCAGTGCAGAGAAAGGATGACAACAAAGCTCTCTGTCTAACAGCTCCGCCTTCCGGAAAGTTCCGCCTTCTAAATGGCAATGAACTTGAACAATCATTGGGAGTATTTTTAAGCTGCTCATTTCCAGAGGATGAAAAGACCAGACAACAGGACCTGTATTCTGTTCTAATTTCTGGTATGACAGGGCCAGACTTGGAATCATTTCATTTTTTTTTTTTCATGTTCTCAGTCAGCTTAGGGTTTCAACATCTCTGAGAGAAGACGTCTACCCTGATAAACCCCAGTAGGAGTCTGAGATTACAGTCTTCTGAACCAGGGACAGATAATTTTCCTTGTGAGTATATTAAAAAAGGAAAATAGACTGTTTTCAGTAAAAAAAAATACTTTTCAACCAACAAATTCCCTCTCTTAGATACCCAAAATCAATCAGAGACCGTGTGTCTGTCTGTCTGTCTCTTTCTTTCTCTGTGTCTGTCTCAAAGATTATGGCGAGCATTACTGACATCAGAGGAACATCTTTCGAGCTCCAAGGTCGTCTAAAGGTCACTGGCTTGAAGAACCGACAGGCGAGCCAAGGCTTCCCCTGCAGGCTGCCGCTTCATAGCCATGGGTGTGTTGCCGAGCTCAGCAGGAACAGAACTTCTGGCCCCGAGGTTGTGAGTCTGCCGGGGGCGCCTTGTTTATGAGTCCTGGCAGCAGGGACACAGCTCTTACACAGCCGCACCAACATCACATTCCTGGACACCAGGCTTGGGGTCCAGAGAGCAATCGGAGATGTACAAAATGGGACACATGCCATCTAGGCCATTATATATCTGAAAATACGGGATTCCTGTCTTCTCTCAAGCAGCAATTCATCTCACAGCAGAACCACAGGCTGCTTCTCAAGTCGGGATACAGGGGGTGGAGTAAGGATTCCACAGCCCTTTTCACGCTGTTGCTGACATCACAAAGACGAACACCATTAGTGGTTTTCTTTGCTGATCCCAAATGCCAAGTGGGAACGGACGATTCTTATTCCGGAATGAAAACGCTAAGTGTCTGTGGTAAGAAGGAGAGCTGTTAGGAAGCCAGCATCTGCGCTGTGCCACGAAGGAGAACCGGGAGCAGCATCCCTCAGAGACACGCGGGAACAGAGGAGGCCCAGGCAGCTTTCTCTGGAACCACACTCCCCAGTCTCCATACACCAAGAAACCCCACACCCCATTAGCTGGAAGCACAGTGCAAACACTCTCCTGCTCAATAAGGTTTCCACCGTAGAAGTTCATTTCCAGTTTTCCTACGGAAACAGAGTTATAAGTGATGGCTAGACACTCGGGCCAGCCCACAAAGGCCTGATAAACCCACAGTAAAGTGGAACCACAGTGCCAACAACTCTGGAAAACGGAACCACTACATGTTGTATCTTGTACGTGTAGCTCCAACTGGGGGTCCCGGGACACATTTCCTGACAGCACGTGTGGGGAACTTCCTACCTAAAGGGTGGGCGGTGACTCCTGTATTGGGGGCATCGGCTACAGAAATGAGAAGGGCGCCATCTGAAAACAAAGGTGGGAGAAGGGGAGGAAGAATCAGTCAACTGTGGGCACAGGTTGGTGCCAGCCGGTGGGCTGCTTTCAGGAGGCTGAGTCATTTCTGGGATAGGTAGACGACACTAAGAACTGCACAAAGTTCAAGAAAGGAAAGTAATAGAAAATGTAGCAATTACAAACACGGACTCTACGAGTGCAAAATAGTTAACACGCTCGCTGCGACTCAAAGGGTTGGCGGTTCGAGTCCACCCAGAGGTGCCTCAGAAGAAAGACCTGGCGATCTACTTCCCAAAAATCAGCTACTGAAAACCCTATGGAGCACAGTTCTACTTAAGACGCTCAGGGTCACCAAGAGTCAGAAATGACCTGACAGCAACTAGTTCTTACAATAACGGAATGAACTGAATAAGTTGAGGTGTATGCAACATTTACTTCATTTTGTTCTGGTTCTCACTTCACTGCTCTCAGGTGAAAATCTGGTGTCCGTGAGGGGACTGAGGAGTCACCCGTCTAGATAAGACATGTACAGCCCCATCCAGTTCTAAACACTGGGTCTGCGATTCTGAGGCAAAGCAGCATTCCCTGCTCCCTGGGGGGAAAACGAAGAAAAGGAGAGACCTAAGAGAAAGGGGCTAAGACATCAGTGCGAGGAGAGGTACTACCTCAGTGTGAGGCTTCTGGGCGAGAATTCTTAGACAATGGGACAGTACGCAAAGATGAAAACATATGATCACACCCGACCTCCCCTCTAGTAGAGACCCAGTCTATACCGATCGCGTCAGAGACCTCGAAGCCGTCTGTCAAACTCATTACACCAAAGGGGATTATTCCTTAGCATGCATGAACAACGCCCTTCACAGGATCTACCAAAAAACGCCTGGTGATCTTGGAAGTGGCATCGAGTGTGCACACTGTGTCAGAAGGAAGAGAGGAAATACATAAGCAAGTATATTTTCAAACTACTACTTACAGAGGGCAGCAGTGGCTCAGTGGTGGGGGTCTCACCTTCCGTGCAGGAGACCTGAGCCGGATTCCCGGCCAGCGCACCTCCCACGCAGCCACCACCCGTCTGTCAGCGGGGGCTTGCAGGTTGCCGTGATGCTAAACAGGTTTCAGCAGAGATTTCAGACTAAGAGACTAGGAAGAAAGGCCTGGTGATCTACTACCGAAAATCAGTCAATGAAAACCCAATGGATCACAGCCGTCCAATCCGCAACTCATCATAGGGATGGCGTAGGACAAAGCAGGGTTTCATTCTGTTGTGCGTGGGGTTACCATGAGTTGGGGGCCAACTTGACATCAGCGAATGATAACAACAACACTACATTTATTTAGGAGTTCTTCCAGGTACTCTTAACTCGTGGATGTGGCTTTCTTCAGCTTACACTCCCACCCCAAGTGGCACAAGCCCCTAGAATGTGAGTTCCGTGAGGACAAAAATTTTTGTCCACCTTGTTGACTGGCCCATAGTAAGTGCTCACCAAATATTTGCTAAATGAATAGAATCAATAATAGATATCATCTTAGTTTCCTAGCGCTGTCACAGCAAACTGCCCCCAAGTGTGTGGCTTTAAAAACAGGTATTTTTTCATAGTTCTGGGGGCTAAAAGTTCAAATCAGGGAATCAGCCATATCACTTCCTTTGAGGGAGGAACTTTTCCATGCCTCTCTCTTCGTTCCTGGTGGCTGCAGCAATCCCTTTGCTGCTTAGAGATGCGTCTGCCTCTGTTATCACATGGTGCCTGTCTGTGTGTGACTCTGCTTCCACAGATCCGCTCTCCATTTTTATAAAACATCATCAGGAGGGATCAGGATGAGGACTCACCTGACCCAGGTATGGCCTCACTGAATTCAACTGACAACAAAAGAAAACCCCTATTTCCAAACACAGTCACATTCATAAGTAGAGTGACTGGGACTCCACCGTACCATTTTGGGGGACACAATTCAATCCATGACATACCTTTTGTAGGGAAAGTGCCCAAAATAGGTTTTTTTCACAGGCTACTGTACCTTCCATGGACTCCCCAACCTGCACCCCTCAATCTGTGTCACAGCTCCTGCTGGCTCTTGGACACTAGCCTCCACATGCCTCATTGAGCTCACCTCCTCCCCAAATTCCTCTTTGGGGAAGGCTTTCCTCACTAAGCAGAGCTCGATTTCAATATGGGACTCTCTCGCAAAGCTCTCCGTGCATTCTGACCTGTTAAGCATGGCCCTCCCTAGGTGGAGCCACAGCACAAGGCCCGTGTGCCCACGGAGGCACTGGTTTTCAGCCTTTAGGGCAGGTGAATTTTACCTGAAGGCAGGATTACTCTCCAGAGTCATGCTCACAGCACAATCGAACCAGTGGCCACTGAGTCAAATCTGACTCACAGCAACCCCATGTGCGTCAGAGCGGAACTGTGCTCCGTAAGGTTTTCAACGGCTGTGATCTTTCAGAAGTAGATGGCCAGGCTTTTCTTCCAAGGTGCCTCTGGGTGGGCTCAATCCTCCAACCTTTTAATTAGCCTTAACCATTTGTACCACCCAGCGACTGCTCACAATAGGCACCCCCCACAAGTGTCTTCTGATGATGGCCACGTGGGCAAGCCCAGTCCCTTCTCCCCAGTAACAAGATACTGCTTTATATACCGACACACATAAATTCAGATCCCTAGTGGGCAGTCCAGGATACGAAAATTACAGTAATTTAATCTTGCAGAGGAAGAAGTATGAACCTCCCTGACATGGCCTGACAAAGAGCAAAGTGATTAACAGCAGGCTGCACACAGGTTAGGGTACACTGTGACGACTCCCCACGGGTTACAAACCAAACAGTGGGGACCAACCCATCCAGCATCAGAGAAGCAACACTTTGATTTCTGCCTCAGGGAAGGAGAAACAAGGAACAGGATGCCATGCTCTCAGGCCCACATTTGAACATCCTTTGTTTTTTTTAATACGGACGCAAATTCTGTGACTGAGGGAGCAGAGTAGTGGGATTTGAGGCTCCCAATCTCGTCTGCTGTATCTTCTGACTCTGGTATAAACTACTTAAGCTCTGAAGCTTATTTCTAAGTGGGAACTGTCAGGTTTGCAGAATCATGGTGTCTCTGAAAATGACCTATAAACCCCAATCCTCTGCAAGGGAAAATAAAATAAAATATGCATAGGACAAGCACCACGATGGGCAGCAACGCCAATAAAAATGTTCTCTGAACCACAATCACAGAAACATATAGTTCTGGAGGAAGATCTTGACCTTTCCCTGAAACCTTCAAAAGGACAGTAACAATCCCCACCTCCCATCTCCAAGAAACCACAGCGCTGGGAAGGCTGGCCAGGGCGTCGCGGCCGCCCTCAACCAACACTCAGCTCGCTCTCTCTCGCTCTTTCTTTTGCACAGCTGCATTCAATTTTCTGTCCTTGGGGTTTTTAAAGGAACATTTCTTCTAGAGCCAGGATTCTCAAGTTTTATGGTTATACAACTCCCTCCCAGGGCCAAAGAATGTTTGAAAAGTCTTAAGCCCAGCAAAGAGAATTAGCAAAAAAAATCCAAATAAAAGTGAAGTAAAAAACTAAGACTTGTTCCAATTTATATTCGACCTCTTATTTGGCTGTACTGTACCTTCTGTTTGCCCTTGTAGGCTTTTGCTGCGTATTTTTCATTCAAATTTGGGGTGTGTGTGTTTGTGTGCGTGCAGCAGGTGGGGAACAGAGAACACAAAGGTGTACCGACAGCGTTCCCTGGTTTCTGTTCCCTGTTCTGTGGTCAATTCCACTTTACACAAGGCCTCCACGTTAAACTGGATCTAATAAAAGATCACAACAGAAGGGATTCCTTTAGGATTTTTGTGTGCTTGTTTGTTTTCCCCATCGAGAGGGGTGGGAACCCTCTGATTTTTGGTAGTACGGCAGCAGTAAAAAAAAAAAAAAAAAAAAAACCCTGCGTTTTTACTTAAAAAGCCAAATCTGTGGCACTTTTAGTTGAAATTCTCTAAGCTTGGTACGTTATCAACATCCAGATATCACTGTTGGAAAAAAGAGGGGGGATAAGGCCCCCACCACCCAACGAAGTGCTCACCATCGTTCTCAACGTAGCCAAAAGGAGTTATTTTAGAAAATCGGAAGTCCCTTACCTGTCCTCTTCCGTTCTTCTTTCTTCAGGTCACCCACATTCCCACATATCCAAGAAATCTGTCCAAAGGCTCTGTCTACACAGGCTCATAAACACTACTTCTAAGTTTGCCCTGAAGTCTTCCAAAGACTCACTGCCTGTTTTATGAACATTCATCTGATCAGACAGACAAAGCGAAGCTCAGGCTTGGGGCCTGAGGTTTGTGACACAGTACCCACCACCCATAGGAGAGGCCTGGCCGCATCCCAAGACAAACAAGACTTTTTTTTGAGAAACAAAGTAATTTGCACAGATTCACCCCGAGCAGACAAGAACTAATCAGTGCTCCTCCGTAAAATGATCTGAAATGTTGTTAGCAACACCTGCTTAATATAGCCCAATTCTCTGAAAACGATTAGAAGACACGGCAGTCTGACCTTGTTCCATCCAAATCACGATGAGTTCTTGAGGCAGGCTTCTCTCAAGAGGCAGCTGTGAGCAGAGCAGACCAAACCCGTTGTCTTTGCAATGACTGACTTTCTCTTGTTCTTTTAAACCAATAAATCAAAAGTACCTTTCCAAGTGCCCTTTAGCACAGCCATCTAGCCAAGATAACAGGTTGAGATATGTCTTACTTATCTAGTGCTGCTGGAACAGAAACACCACAAGTGGATAGCTTTCACAAGCAGAAATTTATTCTCTCACAGTTCAGGAGGCTAGAGGCTCGAACTCAGTGGGGAGCTCTGGAGGAGGGCTTTCTCTCTGTGTTGGTTCTGGGGGAAGGTCCTTGTCTCCTTTCAACATCTGTGGGCCCAGCGTTCCCTGGAGATCTCCACGTGTCTTGGCATCAAGCTTCCCTGGGTATGGAGGGTTCTCAGAGCAGGTCCAAAGGATGCACTCTGCTCCCGCTTCTTCTTTCTTGGTGGTAGTGAGACCCCTCCCCTCTCTGCTCACCTCTCTCTCCTTTTATCTCTTATATCTTTTTTTTTTAAGTGTCCGTTTTATTTTTCATGTGCAAACTGTTACTGTCTAAAGCTTTCAGAAGGACGTGTACAGACATGGACACTCTGTAGAGATGAGGATTGTCATTCCTTACGGCCTTCCTCCGTGAGGCAGAGTGGTGGCGGGGTGTATTATAGAAACACCGAGAGAAAGAACAAGTTCCGCTACAGAGAAGTTCTAGTGCCCGATTCAGTCAGGCCAAGGGGGGGGGGGCCTCTGTAGGTTGACTGTCCACTCTTTGACGGAGGTGTCATGGGAGGTTGTGACCAGCGTGTGCTCATCCAGCCAGGCCAGGCTGCTGACGTGGTGTAGCCTGTGTGCGTCTTGGATCTTGACTCCGGTCTCGGGGTGACTCAGGATCCAGATGTACACCATCACGTCCATGCCGCCAGAGACAAAGTGCTCATTGTCCCAGGACCAGGCCAGACAGATGATCTTCCCATGGTGTCTGTAGAAAATGTTCTCCAAATAGCTGTTAGCCACACTGAAGAGCATGACCACTCTGCCGGCGTCCCACACGGCGAGGAAGGCCTGTCCTGGGAGTAGGCCAGATGTGTCATGGGGCCCTTGGCCTCCAAGACTTTGCCCTCGTTCCTCAGCGTGGAGCCCAGAATGGAGGAGAAGGGGACATTCCTGTCCATGCCCCCAACGGCCACCATGTCGCCCCCAGGGTGCACTGCCCCCACCTCAGGCTCGTAGTCGGGGTTGACGCTGAAGTACTTCTTCTGATCCTTGAGCAGGTCAACCTGCCCTATATACACAACCACTGTGTAGGCCCCGGGATAAAAGGTGTGACTCAAGTAAGGGTGTGACTTAAGTAAGGGTGTGAGGTCACACCCTGTTGTAAGGCTGTGACTCAAGATACACCCCATACTGATCTTGCCTCATTAATATATAGAGGTTAGGATTTACAACACATCATAAAATGGAATGTAATTACATCAGATCACAAAATGGAGGACAACCACACAATACTAGGAATCATGGCGTGGCCAAGTTGACACGTATTTTGGGGTGGCGCAATTCGATCCATGACAAGGTTCAAATGATTCCTCGCAGACGACCACTGTATTTCTCCTGTGATCAGAAGTTAGTAAAAGGCCCTAAACCTAGCACACGGGATAGCCTGAAAGCCAGGATTCCAAAATCAGGGTTTCTTTTAAGCCAGAGATGTCCTCATGGATGATAGTCTAGCTTCTAACCAAGTGGACATACTACTTCTAATATTATTTTCTTATAATAATAATAAATATAAAAATCCTGTGGATATGTGCTCTAAAATAAATTGGGGCTTCTTTCAGAATAAGAATGTTTTAATGAAAGTAATACCAAACGATTCTTTCCTCAAAATCCTCAATACATACCCCTCACATGTACAACAAAACATAACCAAACAATAACCACATAAAAAATAATGATAAAACAAAACAAAATCCACACACATACACACACAAGAAAAATCCTTACGAGGAGCCTTTAACCAGGGCTTGAAAGGAAGGATGTTCTCTGATTTCATGCCAAGTCAGTCAGAAAACATCAGATTTTTAAAAATATTATTTTATGGTAGGCTGTTTATACTTCATATAAGAAAAGGCAGAAATAATAGCTAGAAGCACTCAGATACAACTTACAAAATCAGGCTCACTAACACGCACGCACACACACACACACCCACACACATCTTGTAAAGGAAAAAAACAAACACGGCTTGAACTCATCCACAAAGTGTGTCTTGAGTTATGTGCTCAGAACATGAGGTTTGCACAAAACATCAAATGGGCTTTGTTTCTACATAATCTAAAATAGGAAAAAAACTCATGAGGAAAGAATGTACTAAAGCTAATGGGTTAGATCCAGAGTCAAAGTACTTCTGAGGTTTAGGAAACGCATCTACCTCAAGCGTTTGTGAGTACGTGCCTTTTGAAAAAGTTACTTTTTTTTCCTGCACTTCAGGAATCGCTATCACCTCTGTGGGCCAAACACTGGGTCGCACCAATGTCTGAAGAGATACAATGCACGCACAGTCAGGATTCTGCTTTATAAAGACTTCCGTTGCATCTAAAAGTATGAAACACCTTTTCCCGTTATTCTGATTCCAGATGAAGATTTTCAAACAGTTCTAGCTAAACTTCAAAAGCACAATAGTAAAATCCTTGTCTTAGCGTTCTCCTCATCAAAATAACAAAATCAAAACCATCAGAGAGCAAAGCAAAGAATGGCACTCTTCTTTGAAGTTCACCTAACACCACCCTCTCTCGTCCTTGCCTAGAAGCTGGCGGCTCCCTTGCTGTAGGATTCATACACACACGATCTGGCTCCAAGGGAAGAGATGGCTTTCAAACCCACCCAGACCTGTTCAGTTTCTCAGCAAAGCAGGAGAGGATCCAAGAGCAATTTTCACCAAAGTGTGTGTGACGGTTAAGGTTATGTGTCAGCTTGGCTAGGCTATGATTCTCAGTGGTTTCGCAGATATTTTGTGATCATCCTTCATTTTGTGATCTGACGTGAGCAGCCCATCAGTTGAAACAGGAGTCTCCTTGGGGGTGTGGCCTGCATCCAATATATCTGGCAGTTCTGGCAAAGCTCGCCCTTGCTGGATCCTGCATTCCACTGGTCATTCTCTGACTTCTGGTTCCTTGAGATGTGAGCCAGCAGCCTGCCGTCTGACCTGCAGATTTTGAAATTCACCAGCTCCTGCAGCCCTGTGAGCCAGCAGCCTGCCCTACGACCTGCAGGTTTTGGGTTCGTCAGCCCCTAAGACAACATGAGTCAGGAGAAGCTTCCAGCCTGATGTCTGACCCACAGATTTGGGACTGGCCAGCCTCCACAACTGTGTGAACCATTTCCTTGAGATAAATCTCTCTCTGTAGATGCCCTTCATCAGGCTGAAGAAGTTCCCTTCTCGTCCTAGTCTATCGAGTGTTTTTACGATGAAGCAGTGTTAAATTGTGCCAAACGCTTCTTCTGTGCGAGACGTATCCTTTTGCACTTGCTGTCCCCCTGTCTGGAAGCTATCCCTATACTCTCTGCATCACTTCCTGCTTCTCGTCTTTACAGGTCTCTATTTCAGAGCCAGCCTCACCAACCTACCCAAAAGTTCCCATCCACCCCCGTCTCTTCCTCAGTCAATCACATAACCTTCAAAGCACTTAGCTAATATTATTAAAATTATAACTTTTGGTAACACTTACCCACTGCACCCCAGGGCTCTTGTCTAGGACTTAGCATGTACCAACACAGAGTCATCATTTTAACCCTCGTAACAAGCTTGTGAAGTAGATACTATTATCACCATTTCACAGACGAAAAAACGGAAACACAGAGAGGTTAAGAGTCTTTCCCAGGTCATACAGTTTATAAACGGCAGACCTAGGATTTTAACCCATGCCATCTGGCTCTAGAGACCATTCTCTCAAATATTTGTTACTGTGACTCTCGGTTATTACCTTGTTTACTTACTTGTTAATTTATTTACTATCTATACACAAGAATCACCAATGTCATTTCTTGCTATGGTCTTAGCAGCTAACATTACGCATGGCTGGCCCAAAATAGGCCTTAAATAAATATTTAATGAGCAAATGGAAAATGGGTCCCAAGAAAAGGGTTCCATAGGACTCTGGAAAGCACTGTTGACTACACGTGCGCATGGAGAGTCACAAGGCTAATTAGTTTTGCCAAGGCTTTTTGAGATCCTTCTGTAAGGAAGGTTGTTTAACTTTAATCCAATGTTTTCCAAACTCATTTGATCACAGACCCATCTTTCCACTCTGGACACACTGCATTAATAGCTTAAGGACCTGTGTTCCACGGAACACACTTTGAGAAATACTGCCCCAAAGTCGCAGTTAGATCAGAAAGTATCCCATAAAGACACTTCTGGCCCCAATTTCTATTGCTGGCTCTACTCTTACCTTGAAAAATCTAACTTAGAGTCCGTGAAAGCTTTCGCATAGCTACATCTCAGTTTTAGAAAGAAAACTTCAATATTAAGCTTCCCTTTCCTTTCCTAGAGCTCCTAAAGTAAGCACAACGGGGTACATAGCTGCTGAGTTAAAACGAAGATTTTTCCAGCTATCAAAATGGCTCATCTCCCCCACAGCTTTATCCCATACTTCATCGCAAGTAGCTGCAGTTTTCACAGAGCTCTGGTTCACTGGATGTGATTTAAACAAAATCACCCTTCAAAATGTACTTTAACATTTTCTCAGAATGTAGGCAGAACCAGTAGTGGATTAACCACAAAACTGTGATATTTCCTTCCAAAATACTTACGTTAGTGCTGATACTGCATTTAAATCATGGCTTCGCATGTGGAAGGGCTTCAAATCTTCATATCACAGCTTTCTGCGTCTTCAAGGTCATCTACTTGAACTCTACACTTTGCAATCTAAGAAAGAAAATAACAAACAGCGTAAGACAACAGCCACACATATGGGCAAAACAGTGTACTCTGCTGTGATTGACTTTCTGCTTCTGAAAAGCTTTTTTCTCTTTCAATTATTCAACCAGTCAGTGACTACAAAATACTGGCAGTGGTTACAGTATTTTCCAAAATCTCTTATAAAAAGAATTCAATAAAAGAATGCACGTTGTCCTCTACCTCAGACGAGAATAAAATCATTTCCATATTTAACAGTACTCCAAAGCTCTTATTTTTCTAAGACGGCTGAAATTTCATATATTTGGTCTAAAGGCAGGAGTTATCTTTGGCACTTTCTAAATGCAAGTTTAAATGAGATCCAAATAAGGGGACTTGGGAAGGGGAAAGGAAGACCTAAGAAGACCAAGGAGAATGGGTTGGACTCATCACGGGGCAGGAGTTGGATGTGTCCAGGGAAGGGAAGCTGAGACTTCACAGTTAGAAAAAGCTTCCAGAGAGAGTAATTAGGAGAACGGAGAAACTAGTCTAGGGTACCAGAGTGAGTGATTTGGCTACAGTGTGGTCTACGTCTTTCATTCAAGGCAGAGCCAATCTTCAACGAACATTTATTTTCCTCAGAGGCTGGGGAGCAAGAAAATCTCACCTGTACCAGAAGTGCGACAAATTGAGCTAAGGCAAAATGTACACATCCCCACGACATTTGCCTAACTAGGCATAATTTGTATACAAGATGACTCACACAGTAATACAGTCACTCCTTACACCCTAAAAGGCTGTCAGCCTGTGTGGTATTCTGATGACTCAGCCTGGAAGAGGGTACTGAATAAAAAAAAAAAAGAAAAAAAAGGAAGGCTGCAGCCCAAAGATTCATACTAAAGAGAAAAGGCCCTTAGGTTTATTACTAGGTTAGTGGTTAAGACAGAAATGGCTTTGAGAAACCTTTTGTTTTAGCTACTGAGGCATTTCCTCCTACTCCCTCCCCACGTCTATTCAGCACTTCCTCATATTACCTTTCGAAAAAGTTGTTTTAGGAAACAGTTCCTCAAACACAGATGTCCCCGACCTGTACGGTGGCCAGCTACACACCAGGCTCGTAAAGGGCCAGAGCTGACATCCCTCAGGGCTGTTTGCTACAAGAATGCGGGTGGGCTGGTGTCAGAAGCCAGCCTTACCTGATGTAGAGAGAATGGGGTTCATTTCCACAAGTCCAGCCCAGAGGCAAATTATAAGGGAATCAGCTAATGGTGGGTGAGAGGGTGGAGGAGAGTCAGCTCATGTGAAGTTCTCACAAGGCAAAAAAAAAAAAAAAAAAACCATTATTATCATCACTGCTTAGTGAAGTTCAGACAGCCACAAACTCATTGCTTTAAGCCACAAAGATGGCTGCGGTAAACACAGACAAACTGTTGGGCTAAGTAGACTGTTTTTGTGCCAAAAGAAAACAAAAATCATTTTTCCTCCTCCCCCACAAATCTGCTTATTAGTAAAAAGCTTTGGATCCATGGGAACTGGGCAAGACCCAAGACTCATTTAAGTCCTTCTTCTTCAAACCACTCCCCAGGGAGCCCTGGTGGCACAGTGGTTAAGCGCTCAGCTACTAACTGATGAAAGGTCAGCAGTTGGAACCCACCAACCAGTCTGCGGGAGGAAGATAGGGCAGTCTCCTTCCATAAAGATTACAGCCTTGGAAACCCTATGGGGACAGTTCTACTGTCCCCTATAGGGTTGCTATGAGTTGGAATTGACGGGGAGGCAACAGGTTCCACCCTGGGGCTCTCCTCAGTGCTCTAAACTGGGGAGGAATTTGCCTGTTTCAGAAAAGGAGACCCTCTTACAGCCCGAGAGGAAGGAAAAATGAAAAAAACGTCTGAAAGGGAAAAGGCCAAGAGAAACAAAAGAAGCCAAGGGGGAAGGGCGGGCCAAGAACCCAGGAGCATAAAAGGCCCTCAGCTCTCCCTCTTCTTAACGACAGCCCTACTGTGTCCTTAGAGTCACAAGTTTGTCCTTGGCCCACAGCCCCTGAGCATCTTCTAGGGCCGTGGTTCTCAAACAAGTGTGCAGGGGAACCACCCGAGGGCCCACGGCCGTGCAGGGGAACCACCCGAGGGCCCACGGCCGTGCAGGCGGATACCCGAGGGCCCACGGCCGCGCAGGCGGATACCCCAGGGCCCACGGCCGTGCAGGGGAACCACCCGAGGGCCCACGGCCGTGCAGGCGGATACCCCAGGGCCCACGGCCGTGCAGGGGAATCACCCGAGGGTCTATGACTGTGAATGCAGATAGAAGAAACACTTCAGGGGAGTTCATGAACCCAAGGACCAAGGAGTTTAAAAGGTCTGTACCTAAAACACTTTAGTCCTAGGAACTTAGTTTTCTCAAAGCCAAAGGGTAAACCTCAGTCACTTCACAGAATGTCATACATTGAAAGGAAAACATGACAATAGGATCAGCTTTCATACAAACAGGATAAATTTGGGAGGAAAAGAAAATAGCAAGCATACAATCAGAAAAGGTCCAAATTAAGGGCTGAGTTGAGTTAATAAACTAGCCAAAGCCGTATAAAAGTAGAAAAAATTCCAGAGGAAAATGGGGCATTGGAGAAAGGACGAGCCGCACAGTCAATGCAGCAGGCAGAGAAGCAAAGCTCAAGGGCCGAACTCAAAGAGCTTTGTCTTGTGCCTCTGGGGCTCTCTGGACCTTTTGAAACTATTTATACCCAGTCAAAATACACTTGCGCTTGACTGTCAAATGATTATTAATGCCTATGTTAAATCTCTGAAAACTTTGTGACCAACCCAAGACTAACTGCATCTTAAGAGATATGCCAAAGGGAAGACAGACTTTTAAGTTAACATTTCAAAAGGCTTTTGACAGAGGTGCCAGTGGAAATGCCCAGAGTGAACAGACATTTTCAGTGACTTTAATTCTCACATACCACTTAAGCACCACACTGCCAAGTGCCTCTAGTTTCGGAGCTATAAGCACAAGGTTGTCCCCTCACCAGGAGTCCAACGTTCCCATTACAGACTATAGGGATGAGGCTTTCATAATATCCAACTCTTACTCTGGCTACTTTCTCCCATCTTTCTTTCTCAAGATGCCTAGAGAGAAAAGCAGAGAACTGCCCCACTGGGCTTCCAAGGCTGTAATCTTTACGGAAGCAGCATATACTAATATCTTATATAG
>NW_004444096.1:3485026-3561790 GCF_000243295.1 Trichechus manatus latirostris | reverse complement strand
TATTAAAATTTACACGTAACTTTTGTAATAAATAACAAAATAAATAGTTCCCAAAACAACAAAAACCAGCAGTTGCCATTGAGTCAACTCTGATTCATGGCGACCCCACGTGTGTCAGAGGAGAACGGTGCTTCCTAGGATTTTCAATGGCTTATTTTTTGGACACAGACTGCCAGGCCTTTCTTCCAAGGCACCTCTGGATGGATTTAAACCCCCAACCTTTTGGTTAGCAGTTGAGCACACTGTTTGCACCACTCCGGGACTCAAATCAACAAAACCATCTACTTACTAGAAGGTGTCTCTTGATTGAAACTACACAATCACTGGATAGGACCTACAGAGATCACTGTGGATCTGTAAGAGCGTGGGGACAGCCCCATTGCAGCACTCATCAGACATGTACTCACTACGCTGGTGTGCAGGGCTTGCCATAATGATAGTGTTAATTCCAGGACCAAACACGTTGATGAAAGCACCAGTAGCAAGGGACTGGACTGTCATGTGTAAGAGGCAAGATCAGAGGCAGAGAGCATGACAATAGTGGGAGGGTGCCATTGGGAGACAGGGTAGCAGGAGAGTGAGGGGAAGGACCCAACTCCAAAGATCTCCAGACCTACTATGAAGCCTTTCTACAGTGGACAGGGCTGTTCTCAGTGACGCAGCAGGCTGCTGAGGCTGCATTTTACCACTGGGATAGGGAGACTGCAGAGAGCGTGGATAAAGACAAATAACAGACTGTTGAAGAGTCCTATCCTTCAGGCCATCTTCTTTGTCAAGTAATTTATAGCATATTTTATGATTCTAAACTATTATACTTGTAGTAGTTTTACACTTTAAAATAATATTCATACATCAGCAATGAGAAATCTGAAAGGGAAATTAGGGAAACAATTCCATTTATAAAATAGAATCAAAGAGAATAAAATACCTAGAAATAAATTTAACCAGGGGCGTGAAGGACTTATACAATGAAAATTATAAAACACTACTGAAAGAGATTAAAGAAGACTTAAATAAATGGAAAGATATTCCAGGTTTATGGATTGAAAGACTTAATATTCTTAAGATGTCAATACTACCCAAAGCTATCTATAGATTAACACAATCCCCATCGAAATTCTAACAGCTGTGTTTACAGAAATAGAAAAACCAATCCTCAACTTTATATGGAATGGCAAGAGGCCCTGAATAGCTAAAGCAATGTAGAAAGAGAAGAACAAAGTAGGAAGACTCACACTTCCTCATTTGAAAACATACTATACAGCTACAGTAATCAAAACAGTCTGGTACTGGTATAATAATAGACACATATACCAATTGAATAGAATTGAGAATCCAGAAATAAACCCACACATCTATGGTCAACTGATTTTTGACAAGTGTGCTAAGTCTATTCACCAAGGAAAGAAGAGTCTCTTCAATAAATGGTGTTGGGTAAACTGGATTTCCACATGCAGAAAAATGAAATAAGATCCATGCCTTGCACTATAAAAACAAATTCAAGGAGGCAGGGTCAAGATAGCAGAGTAGTCAGATGCTTCTGGTGGTCCCTCTTACAACAAATACCTGAAAAAACAAGTGAATCAACTATATATGACAATCTAGGAGCCCTGGACATCAAAGGCAAAGTTGAGGAATTGGACTGAATGGTGGGGGAGGGAGAGACGGTTCGGAAGCAGCGAGGAGTTACCAGACCTGACCCAGTGGGAGCTGGAACCCTTCAGCCCGGATCAGCTCGGGGTACGTGGTGAAGCAGGCAAGCAGCAGCACTCAGGAGTGTTTTCCACACTGGGAGACACCCAGTGGCAGAGAGTCTACACGGCCATCCAGAACGAGCGAGAAGCAGCCCTCAATCATCGAAAGATAGTACTTGTGTCTGGCCTACTGCACGGGTCAAAAACACCCCCCTTAGGAAAAAGCCTCTCTCCTATTTACCTTCCTGCTCCCTGCTCTGCACTGGGTCCGGGACGGCTTCAGCAACTGTGGAGTCCCCTGGGCCAGAAGTAGGACACTTCACGCACCCTGAGCCACTCTCCCGGCCTTGGAGAGGGAACAAATTAACAAACAGGGAAAAATAATCTGCCGGCTCCCCTAAGCCAGGAACTCAGGGTAGGCAGAGCTCCTTTGCCTAGGCACAGGCATAAGGGATCCATGGACTTTGAGTGCCTTTCCCCCTGCAGAGACTTGTGTGGGCACATCTCAACAGGGTAGGCCCTCGTTACCGCAGTACAACAGGGTATATATCTGAAGTCTAACTTCAACCCTTTCAGCTGTGAAGTGGCAGGTTTGTGACATTTGACACTGCTCTGCCCATTAAGCAGGGTCTTCACCTACCCACATCAGGGTCCTGAGGACTGTTGGCTCCACCCATGCCACCTAGGCACCTGTGACAGGGGCCCAAGAACAAGAGGTGGCCCCAGTCCTCACAGCCAACAGCATTGGGTGCTCATAGTCCAGCTGCAAAACCCACCCACCTATGCGCTCTAGGAAACAGGAACACACTTCCCTCCTGGACACTCGGTGGTGGCCATTGGCCCTCTGCCTTGCTCAGTGTGTGTCTCCCTGCTGCAGCCGGATGCCTGGGCCTACACCAATCACTCACGCCTGTCTAGGACTGTAAGTGAGAGTCTACACCACACATTTGGTGGCTGACTACCTGGACACCTCAGCTGAATCCGTAAAGGAGGAGTGGGCGGACTCCTGGGCTCACATACTTAGTGGCAGCTCTGGCCACCTGGCGGCAAGATGTTGGAGCTTCAGGGGAGCTGGTAACTGGGCTAGCTCACACGAGCAGCCTATTTGGGCATATCAAAACAAAACAAGAAGCTAGGACACAGTAAACAAACAAAATAAATAAATATAATAACTTATTGATGGCTCAGAGACAACAGTCAATCAAATGACAACAATCAAATCACATAAAGAGGCAACCCATGATGGCTTCAGCAAGCTCCCAAAATAAAGAATCTAGAAATTTTCCAGAGGAAGAAAATTTCTTGGAATTACCAGAAGCAGAACACAAAAGGTTAATATACAGAGCTCTTCAAGACATCAGGAAGGAAATTAGGCAAAATGCAGAACATGCAAGAGGAACTTAAGAAGATAAGAGAAGAGCATAATGACAAATTTAACAGGCTGCAAGAATCCATAGAGAGACAGCAATCAGAAATCCAGAAGATTAACAATAAAATTTCAGAATTAGACAACTCAGTAGAAAGTCATAGGAGCAGAATTGAGGCAATGGAAGTCAGAATTAGTGAGATTGACGATAAAGCACTTGACACCAACTTATTTGAGGAAAAATCAGATAAAAGGAATTTAAAAAATGAAGAAACCCTAAAAATTATGTGGGATTCTATCAAGCAGAATAACCTATGAGTGATTGGAGTACCAACTTGGGGGGGATAACAGAAAATACAGACAGAATTGTTGAAGATTTGTTGGCAGAAAACTTCCGATATCGTGAAAGATGACAAGGTACCTATCCAAGATGCTCATCGAACCCCACGTAAGGTAGATCCCAAAAGAAAGTCACCAAGATATATCATAATCAAACTTGCCAAAACCAAAGATAAAGAGAGAATTTTAAGAGCAGCTAGGAATAAATGGAAAGTCATCTACAAAGGAGAGTCAATAAGAATAAGCTCGGACTACTCAGCAGAAACCATGTAGGCAAGAAGGCAATGGGATGACATATATAAAGCCTTGAAGGAAAAAAATTGCCAACCAAGAATTATTATCCAGCAAAATTGTCTCTCAAATATGATGGCAAAATTAGGGCATTTCCAGAGAAACAAATTCAAAATGGATTAAGGACCTAAATGTGTAAACTAAAACCAAAATTTCTTAGAAGAAAAGTCAGGGGCAATGCTGTTGAGCTTAGCTTTTAAGAATGGATTTCTAATATAATAACAAAAGCACGAAGAGAAAAACACAAAATAAATATATGGGACCTCATAAAAATTTTAAACTTTTGTTCATCAAAAGACTTTACCAAAAAAGTGAAAAAACAAGCTACCAAATGGGAGAGTATCTACGGAAACCATATATCCAATAAGAATCTAATAACCAAAAGACATATAAAACTTCAACAACTTAACAACAAAAGGACAAATAACCCAATCATAAAATGAGCAAAGGACCTGAACACACATGTCACCAAGGAGGACATGCAAATGGCCCCCAAACACATGAAAAGATGCTCATCGTCATTAGATGTTAGCCAGACGCAAATCAAAACCACAGTAAGATACCATTTCACTCCCAGGAGCATGGCTATCTGCTGCAAAAGACCTCTTCAAAGTGTTAAAAAGCAAAGATGTCACTTTGAGGACTAAGGAGCGCCTGACCCAAGCCATGGTATCTTCAATCACCTCATATACATGAAAAACTGGACAGTGAATAAGGAGACCGAAGAAGAACTGATACCTCTGAATTATGGTATTGGCAAAGAATATTGAACATACCATGGACTGCCAGAAGAACAAACAAATCTGTCTTGGAAGAAGTACAGCCAGAATGCTCCTTAGAAGTGAGGATGGCGAGACTTTGTTTTACGTACTTGGACATATTACCAGGAGGGACCAGTCCCTGGAGAAGGATATCATGCTTGGTGAAGCAGAGAGTCAGTTAAAAAGAAGACCCTCCACAAGACGGATTGACACAGAAGCTGCAACAATGGGCTCAAACATAGCAACAACTGTAAGGATGGTGCAGGACCAGGCAGTGTTTTGTTCTGTTGTATACAGGGTTGCTATGAGTCAGAACCAACTTGACAGCACCTGACAACAACAACAATAGCTTGACTAAGATTAAAAAGAGAGAAAATAACAAATGTTGGCAAGGATGTGGGGAAACTGGAACTCTTATCCATTGCTAGTAGGAATGCAAACGGTACAACCACTGTGGGAAAAAGTGTGGCAGTTCCTCAAAAAACTAAAAATAGAACTACCATATGACCCAACAATTCCACTCCTAGGTATATACCCAAAAGACTTGAAAGCAGGGACTCAAACAGATACTTGTACACCAGTGTTGATTGCAACACTATTCACAATAGCCAAAAGGTGGAGAAAACCTAAATGCCCATCAGTGGATGAATGGATAAATAAAATGTGGTACATGCATACAGTGGAATACTACTCAGCCAGTAAGAGAAATGAAGGCTTGATACATGCTACAATATGGATGGAGCTTGAAGGCATTATGCTGAGTGAAATAAGTCAATCACAAAAGGACAAATATTGCATGACCTCACATATATAAAAAGACAAGAACAGGCCAATGTATAGAGAACGAAGTTTACTAGTGGTCACCACAGGCAGGAGGGAAGGGGAAAGGGGGTCATTGCTTATGGAGTACTGAGTTGCAGTTTACGGTGATGAAAAAAATGGCATTGATTAAGGGTATTTAATTCACAGCCAATTAATGTAATTGCTGTCAATAAGTTGTACACCTGTAAAAAGCTGAATTGGAAAAAGTTATGTGATAGATATATTTACAACAACAAAATAAAGAAATAAGAGCAGCTGCTGAGGCTGCTAATGTACAACCAAACATCTCACGGGATCTGGAGATTTAGGGTCATGGTTTCATAGGACATCCCAGTTAATTGGCCTAATATTGTGTTTGGTGCTTCTGTTCTACCTCCCAGATCATTACATGGTGTCTGGGTCTTAAAAGCTTGCAAGCAGCCATCTAAGGCACAACAATTAGTCTTTATTCATCTAGAGTAACAGAGAGAAAAGGAGAGTCAAGAATAGGAAGAGGAAATGGAATGTGTGGCTAACTACCTCCATGAACAACTGCCTCCTTTGCCATGAGACCAGAAGACATGGATGGCACCTGGCTACCATTACTGAACATTTTGATCAAAGATTCTATAGCAGAATCCTGACTAAAAAGGGGAAAATGCCAAACTGAATTTCAAATTTTCATGGAATCCAGTCTTTCTGGAGTCATGGAAGCCGGATGAACCCCTGAAACTATTGGCCTGAGATAATCTTTAAACCTTAAACCAAAACTATCCCCTGAAGTCTTCTTAAAACCAAACAATAGTTTAACTAGTAAAGAATGTCTGCCTTGAGCATTGTGCTCTTTTAAGATCTATCTGTATGGGATCAAATTGACACCAGCAATCTGAGGGCAGCGAGTTTATGCTAATGGCGGAGGAACAACTCAGAAAAGGAGGGTGAGAATGGCTGCACAACTCGAAGAACATAATCCATGTCGCTGGATTGTACACGTAGGATGCTGAATTGACATACGTTTTGCTGTGTATATGCTCAACAACAATAACAAAATAAATAAAATTTAAAAAATAATAATATTCATAAACACTGAATATTTTCCTAAATCCTGGATTTCTCACTAAGTAAATGTTGGTAGTTGTCACTCTAGCACGTGCGGTTGCCATGAATGGGAGTCAACAAGATGGCGCCTAACAACAAGTCTTATTAAATGCATGTTGAAGTCAAATTTGACAATCATAATCTTTTTCCCTCCTGTTGCTGCATGCCATCAAGTTAATTCTGACTCACATCGACCCTACAGGACAGAGTAGAACTGCCCGATAGGGTATCCAAGGCTGTAATCCATACAGAAGCAGACTGCCACATCTTTCTCCCTCGGAGCCACTGGTGGGCTTGAACCGCCGACCTTTCAGTTAGCAGCTGAGTGCTTAACCATTGTGCCACAGGGTTCCTTTTCTTTTTTCACCCTTTAAACCAATAATAATAATCATAAAACAGTTCCCTTTGAGGCGATTCTGACTATTGCTGGCTCCACGTGTGTCAGAGTAGAACTGTGTTCCATAGGGTTTTCAATGGCTGATTTTTTGGAAATAGGTCACCGGGCCTGTTTTCCAAGGCTCCTCTGGGGTGGACTCGAACCTCCAACCTGTGAGTTAGTGGCAAGCACAGGAACTGTTTGCACCACCCAGGGGCTCCATTACCTCTCCTAATCACGAGCTACCTGTATTTCACATATAGTTTTGTTTCTCTAAAATTACACTGCGAGTGTTTGCAAGCAGGACTCTTGTCTTGTACCTCGTCAGCATTTAACAGGCACAAGCCCCGTGGTCAAAAAACAGAAGGTGAAGGCCGGCTGAGGGGCCAGTGGGCAAAGTGGCAGCCCTCCTTCCTGTGAGGGCTTCTGGCAATCAGCCGGCAGCCAGAGGCAGGAAGATGTTCAGTCAAAATAGCAGCTGACGTGGGGACACATGAAGTGGAGAGCTAAAATAAGCTCTAGAATCCAGTGGTGAGATCCAGAAACTCCACCAACCCCTCAGTCTTTGGGGTTATCTTCCTACTGGGCCCCGCTCCCACTTTGTGGACTTCAGGCTGCTATCCCGGGGGCGTCCCACAGAGCCCCATTCCCGCCGGGTGGGTTCTTAGCCGGAAACGTCAGTTCCTGTCCGTTCTCACATCCGCTCCTACAAATCCCTGGGGGCTCTAGCACTTTCCAGGGGGTGTTTTGCTTCACAGTTCAAGGGATGTGGGTACTATCTAAACTCACACGTGGAAAAATTAATCCTCAATTATGAGTTCTCCTCTCTTGTATTTTTTCAAAATCTGCTGCCTCCTACCACTAGCAAGCAAACACTGAAGAAAAACTCCACTTGGTGCTTCATGTATGTGTTTGTACTTCTCATTTTATATGGTTTATATACAGTATTCAAATATAGTAAATGCCAATGTTTCAGAAATTATCTTTGGTAAAGGAGGTATTTTCTACTGGTTTCGTACGTCCATGTTTTCACAAAAATGAGATTGTCAGACTTCGGGGGCAGGGGCTAGGCCTTGCTCTTTTTGTCTAACTGGACAACGAACACCAAATAAAAAATCCACTGGTACACAAACTACATTTGGGAAGAAAAATACACACCAAGGCTCAAGCTCACTCTTCCGCATTCTATGCCCGCGCCCCTCCTACTGGGGTCCTGACTGGGTCAGGAGGGACTTCACGTCCCCTCTCACAGCCCTCAGGAAGATCCTCTGGATACATGTTACAGAAGTGGGTCTCAGGGCTTCAAGTACAAGGAGCCCCTTTTCCCTGCCATCTCCCCCACAGAGCAGCAGCTGCATTTCTAGTCCGACATTCATTACCTCAAAAGGCAACTAGGGATTCAGTCACGCACCTCACAAGTTTATACAAATCATCACATGTAAAAACACTTCAAGTAACAGTGCCTACGTGAGGCATTATTTAACTATTTAGTCTGCAGACAATGTTTAGAACCCCATAAATACCTTCACCCCCGTGTGATAACTCTGCATGGAGGAAGAATCACTGTGTCACAGCTGGTGCGTACAATGGACAGACTCCGGGCAGAGGCCAGCCCGACCCGGTCCCAGCGTGAGCATGATGGATGGGCCCTGCTTGTTGGCCGGGTGTTTGAGTGCTCACTGGTCCCAGGATCACGTGCTCCAGCCCTGGAGCAGTGGCCTCAAAACACAGAGCCAACTTGACCGGACTCCCACAGGCCACGGGCAACACACAAAGAAGGAAAACTAAGTTGGGTACGTTCCTTAAAGAGATGCCACCGTAAGAAAGGTCAGGAGGAAAGGCTGAGTGGTGCTGAAAGACATTCGGGAGAGAGAGAAGGATAACAAAAAATCTTCTGCCAAAACTCATCATCTGACATAGAGACCAAACTAGGGTGGACTCAACCCTCCAAATGGTGGAAGGTGGGAAGCAGGACTGGAGGAGGCGGACAGTCTACACAGGAATCACTCCTTCCTTCTGAGCCCTCAAGAAGTAACTAAGCATCCTGTAGACCAGAGAGCGGATGTCACATACAAACGTGTGGTCTGTATCAGCACAGGTGAGTATAAGCACACACAGCCCAGGAATGTCACTAGCTGAACACCAACCCAGTTCGTGTCATAAAACCCTGGTTCTCACAGTTCAGTGAATGATAATAATTCTTTAACAGGTATCTAGTACCTGACAGTTGTGACAGTGTGACAAAGACAGGAGAGACCTATTTTTCAGCATATTAGGGGTCAAGTTTAGTCAGTAACAGTAACAGCTGCAACTAGTATTCATATGTTGTTGCCGTTGGATGCCGTCGAGTCGATTCCGAGTCATAGCAACCCTACAGGACAGAGTAGAACTGCCCCATAGGGTTTCCTAGGCTGTAATCTTTCTGGGAACAGATCGCCAGGTCTTTGCTCCTGAGGAGCGGCCAGTGGGTTCGAACCCCCGACCTTTCAGTTAGTAGTCGAGTGCTTAACCATTGTGCCATCAGGGGCTCAAATACAGCACTTAATATGTGCCAGGTACTATTCTAAGCACCGTATACACGTTAACCATTAATCTTCATGACTAGCTGCTATTATTATCTCAAGGTCACGCACGTGGTTAACAGCAGAGCTTTCAAACTAATGGAGTCTGGCTCCAGAGTTCTCATTCCTAACCACGACGTGATACCGCCCTACTGGTAAAATAATGGAATAGCTTTTCATTTAAAAAAAAAAAAAAAAACGTTGCCATAGAATCCATTCTGACTCATGGCGACCCCATGTGTGTGAGAGCAGAACTGTGCTCCACAGTGTTTTCAACGGCTGTGATGTTTTAAAGTAGATTGCCAGGGCTTTCTTCCAAGATGCCTCTGGGTGGACTTGAACTACCAACCTGTTGGTTAGTCACCAAGTGCTTAACCACTTGTGCCACCCAGTGGCTGCTGTCAGTTGCCGTGGAGTAGATTCCAACCCATGGTGACCCCACGTGGGCAGAGAACTGCTAGATAGGGTTTTCAAGGCTGTGACCTCAAGGAAACAGATCACCAGGTCTGTCTTCTAAGGTGCCCCTAGATGGGTTCAAACTGCCAACCCATCAGCTAGTAGTTGCACGCTTAACTGTTTGTTCCACCTGGGACCACGCCACCCAGGGATGCCTGTATAAGCTTTAAAGGGAGATAAAGTCCTTTTCACAAGACTCCACACACTTAGGTCAGTATCTCCAGGATAAATCTCTATTCCTCTTAATGGCCACAGAGATTCGTTTCTGACTTCTCTGCCTGAGACAAAATGGATGCTGTGAAAAGTCCAAACAGTTCTATACTTGATACCTAGTGGCGTGGCATCTTATTGCCCAAGAGAAATATTGGGAATCTCTCCCTAGATCTTGGGGTAGGTCTCAACCCCCTCTTGTAGGTGTCCCTTGAGCCTGCATACATACACTAGCACCCAAACTCCCCGCTCCTCGTGGCCCCCAATGATGGTCATTACCCTTGACATCGGTTTCATTTCGTTTACTGAAACCAAACCAAGCCAATGTGAACTTAGCATCTACTGGGTATAAAGCACTACATTATGTGCAGAGAAGGAAAAAAGAAATGCAGGCGGAAGGGTTGAAAGACTTTTAAATAAAAGTAATTTGAAGGTCCAAGCAGAAGAGATTGAAACACAAAACTGAGAGGAACAGAAGGGAGGGATAAATCCAGAGGTTTCTCTTCAAGGAGGAGAATCACTCTGGGCGTTAGCATTTGAGGGTTAAAAAACAGCTCAGGGAACTCTCATACACTGTTGATGGGAACGCACAATGATACAGCTGCTTTGGAAAACAGTTTGGCAGTTTCTTACAAAACTAAACACGCATTTACCATATGACCCAGCAATCACACTCCTAGGAATTACCCCCCCGAAAAGAAATACTTATGTGCCAAAAAAACTTGTACATGAATGTTATAGGGGTTTTATTCATAATCACCCAAAACTGGAAACAACCTAAACGTCCTTCAAGCGGTGAATGGATAAGCAAACTGCTGTACGTTCAAACAATGGAATACTACTCAGCTACTGAAAGATGCTACAGCTGTATGAATCTCGAATGCGTTATGATGAGTGAGATAAGCCAGATTCAAAAGGTGTCTTAGTCATCTAGTGCTGCTATAACAGAAATACAAGTGGATGCCTTTAACAAATAGAAGCTTATTCTCTCACAGTCTAGGAGGCTAGAAGTCCAAATTCAGGGCGCCAGCTCCAGAGGAAGGCTTTCTCTCTCTGCCGCTCTGGGGGAAAGTCCTTGCTGTCAATCTTCCCTTGGGTCTAGGAGTTTCTCAGCACAGGGACCCCAGGTTCAAAGGACATGTTCTGCTCCTGGATCTTCTTTCTTGGTGGTATGAGGTCCCTCTCCTCTCTGCTTGCTTCCCTCTTTTATGTCTCAAAAGAGATTGACTCAAAATACAACCTAATCTTGTAGATTTGTGTTCTGCCTCATTAACATAACTGCCTCCAAATCTTGCCTTATTAACATCATAGAGGTTAGGATTTACAACACACAAGATAATTACATCAGATCACAAAATGGATGACAACCAAACAGTACTGAGAATCAGGCCTAGCCAAGTTGACACTCATTTTGGGAGGACACAATTCAATCCACAACAAAAGGCTATGTTCTATATGATTCCATTTATATGACATTTCAGGCTAGCCAAAACCACAAGGATAGGAAACAGATTAGTGATTACCAGGGGCTGGGGATGAGTGGAGGGGTTGATTATAAAGGGACATGAGGAGCATTTTTAGGGTGATGGAAATTCTACATCTTGATTATGGTGGTGGTTGGGCAACTGTATGCGTTTATCAAAACTCATAACTGTACACTAAAAAGTGAGAATTTATTGTATATAAATTATACCTCAACAAATCTGACTTTTCAATAGGAGCTCAGAGAAATTATACCGACAAAATTATGTCATGGAATAAGGCCATTGTTATCTTCTACAAGGTCCTATAAACATTTATCCAACTTCCTCTATTTCTCCTCTTGCAATATTAATAGGAAGATTATTGGTTGCTCATTTGTAGGAGAAAAAGCTCCTTTAGTAATATAAAATGTCTTAATCTCTGAATGTTTAGATAATTATAGGAACTCTCCTGTATTAAAAATAGATGAGTGTCTGGCTCCTTTTCCTCGTGCTAAATATGTGCCTGTGAATCACCAAGGAAAGAAGGCAAGCAAGATGCCAACGGCTCTGTCTACATTGTTGTTGTTGTGAGGTGCTGTCGACTCCCTTCCGACTCATAGCAACCCCATGCACAACAGAATGAAACCCTGCCCGGTCCTGCACCATCTTCACAATTGTTGCTATACTTGAACCCACTGTTACAGCCACTGTGTCAATCCATCTCATTGAGGGTCTTCTGCTTTTTCGAAGACCTTCTGCTTTACCAAGCATGATGTCCTTCTCCAGGGCCTGGTACCCCCGATAATATGTCCAAAGTACGTGAGACGTAGTCTCACCATCCTTGCTTCTAAGGAGAATTCCGGTTGTACTTCTTCCAAGGCAGATTTGTTCATTCTTTTGGCACTCCATGGTATATTCAATATTCTTCGCCAACACCACAGTTCAAAGGTGTCAATTCTTCTTCTGTCTTCCTTATTCACTGTCCAGCTTTTGCATGCATATGAGGTGACTGAAAACACCATGGCTTGGGTCAGCACACCTTAGTCCTCAAGGTGACATCTTTGCTTTTTAGCACTTTAAAGAGATCTCTTGCAGCCAATTTGCCCAATGCAATGCGTCATTTGATTTCTTGACTGCCGCTTCCATGGGTGTTGATTGTGGATCCAAGTAAAATGAAATCCTTGACAACTTCAATATTTTCTCCATTTATCATGATGTTGCTTACTGGTCCAGTTGCGAGGATTTCTGTTTTATGTTGAGGTGTAATCCATACTGAAGGCTGTGGTCTTTGACCTTCATCAGCAAGTGCTTCAAGTCCTCTTCTCTTTCAGCAAGCAAGGTTGTGTCATTTGTGTAATGCAGGTTGTTAATGAGACTTCCTCCAGTGCCAATGCCCTGTTCTTCTTCATATAGTCCAGGTTCTCAGATTATTTGCTCAGCATACAGATTAAATAAGTATGGTGAAAGGATACCCACGATGCACACCTTTCCTGACTTTAAACCTGCAGTATCCCCTTGTTCTGTTCAAACGACTGCCTCTTGATCCCCGTACAGGTTCCTCATGAGCACAATTAAGTGTTCCAGAATTCCCATTCTCCGCAATGTTATCCATAATTTGTTATGATTCACACAGTCGAATGCCTTAGCATTGTCAATAAAACACAGGTAAACGTCTTTCTGGTATTCTCTGCTTTCAGCCAGGATCCATCTGACATCAGCAATGATACCCCTGGTTCCACATTCTCTTCTGAACCCGGCTTGAATTTCTGGCAGTTCCCTGTCGATATACTGCTGCAACTGTTTTTGAATGATCTTCAGCAAAATTTTGCTTGCATCTGATATTAATGATATTGTTCAATACTTTTCCACATTTGGTTAGATCATCTTTCTTGGGAATAGGCATAAACATGGATCTCTTCCAGTCGGGTGGCCAGGGAACTCTCTTCCAAATTTCTTGGCATAGGCGAGTGAGTACTTCCAGTGCTGCATCTGTTTGTTGAAACATCTCAATTGGTATTCTGTCAATTCCTGGAGCCTTGCTTTTTGCCAATGCCTTCAGTGCAGCTTGGACTTCTTCCTTCAGTACCATTGGTTTCTGATCATATGTTACCTCCTGAAATGGCTGAACGTTGATCAATTCTTTTTGGTATAATGACTCTGTGTATTCCTTCCATATTCTTTTGATGTTTCCTGCATTGTTTAATATTTTCCCCATAGAATCCTTCAGTATTGCAACTCGAGGCTTGAATTTTTTCTTCAGTTCTTTCAGCTTGAGAAATCCTGAGCGTGTTCTTCCCTTTTGGTTTTCTATCTCCAGGTCTTTGCACATGTCATCATAATACTTTACTTAGGATGGTCTGTCTATGTAGATCACCACAACAAAACCATTAAATCACCAACACATTCAGGTACTGCCATCCAAACACTGAAGTGCATTACAGAACCGAGTTTAGTCCTAAAATCTTTTGGCAGGAAGTAAACCTAAGATAAACTTTCACTGTTGAATGACTAACCTTTGTTGTTGTTCTTAGCTGTCGTCAAGTCAATTCTAACTCGAATAGCAGGGTAAAAAAGAATAAATCAAAAACGTCACTTTTACAGAACTGCACTATGAAGTGGTCTGTATATACATATCATACCACCACCCATGTGTCAGTATGACATACTGTGGTGGCTTGTGTGTTCTTCGATGCTAGATGCTATGTCACTGGTATTTCAAATATCAGCAGGGTCACCCAAGGTGGACAGATTTCAGCAGAGATTCTAGTCTAAGATAGATCAGGGTGAAAAACCTGAAAATTTTACTTCTGAAAATTAGCCAGTGAAAACCCTATGGATCACAATACACGACTGTCCGATATAATGCTGGAAGATGAGTCCCCTAGGTTGGAAGGCACTCATAACACACAGTGGCCACCACAATGGACTCCAGCATACCCATGGTCACGAAGATGGTACAGGAGACCAGGCAATGGTTTTGTTCTGTTGTACGTGGGGTTGCCGTGAGTCAGAGCTGACCTGACCACAACTAACAACAACATACATAACAAAAACAACGTGAATGATTCTGGCTCTTTCCTTCAACACCCAAGCAGATACGTCTTAACTGCCTGTGTGTGCTGGGCACCATTCTAGGCACTGGAGACACAATGATAAACCCAAGTCCTGCCCTCGTGGAGCTCACATTCTCTTGGGAGTGACAGACGAATTAAAAATTAAATAATAAATAAATGAACAAATAAACTGATGAATCAACAATAGGCTGAATGTCAGATAATAAGCGAAAAAAACGCACAGTAAGAGAATGGGGTGGGTGTCTGTCTTAGATGAAGTGGTCAGACGACTCCAAGGAAGTAACGTTTGAGCAGAGACCTAAAAGAACTGGGGCAGAAGGCTTGTGACTATCTGGAGGGAGAGTTTTCCAGGCAGAGGAAAGAACTAGTGCAAACTCTAAACTCTTGGGATGGGAGTGACTGGGGTGTCCAAGGGATGAGCAGGGTAGCCAGTGCAGCTGGAGGAGAGTGAGGGAAAGGGAGAAGACATGGGAAGCCAGCAGAAAACACTGATCAGAGATTGCTGGACACTGATTCTGGGTCATAGAAGGACTTGGGACTCTATTCTAATAGTTACTGAAAGCCGCTGTCAGGTGTGAGCAAGGGAGTGACGTGATTTTGATTTAGTTTTAAAGCATCACTCGAGGTGCTCTGAGGAAAACAGACTGCGTATGCCTGCATGCAAACAGTTAACGTGCTTGGCTGCTAAGAAAGTTCGAGTCCACCCAGGGGCGCCTCAAAAGAAAGGCCTGCTGATCTACTTCAGAAAAACCAGCCATTGAAATCCCTACAGAACACAGTTTTACTCTGACACACATCGGTCGCCATGAGTCAGAATCAACTTCAGGACAACTGGTTGACTGGTTTGTGGGTGAGGGGGGTCCGGGATGGGGGCAGATGGACAAGAGGAAGAAGGGAGCTGGACAGGAGACCATCACAGCCATCCAGAGAGAAGCAGTGGCCCTTAGACTTGGTGGTGACAGTGGAGGAAGTGAGAAGAAGGGAGCTGGACAGGAGACCATCACAGCCATCCAGAGAGAAGCAGTGGCCCTTAGACTTGGTGGTGACAGTGGAGGAAGTGAGAAGAAGGGAGCTGGACAGGAGACCATCACAGCCATCCAGAGAGAAGCAGTGGCCCTTAGACTTGGTGGTGACAGTGGAGGAAATGAGAAGTGGTCAGACTGGACAAATGCGTGACCATGGTGCCATCTACTGAGGTGGGAAACGCTGGGATGGAGCAGGTTGGTTCCATCTTCAATAGTGGCCACGAGAGTTGTGGAAACGCATGGGACTTGGTTAATTTAATGTGCATTTTCCCACATCAGGGAGTTAACGAGGTGACTTAAGATAAAGAAAAGGTTAATCTGACCTAAATAACATTATACCATCAGCCTCTAAAAGCTTTACAATGGAAACAGCTGACTAAGGCCCAGTTTAGACGGTCATTTAATCTTGCAATAGCATCCTCATGGACGAAGCTATTTACTATATACAGCTAAGAAATGGATTTCTGTGAGAAACTATAGACGCCATTAGTGAACTCTCCAGGAAACAAAGATCTCCAGTGATGCTAATAAAAGCTTCAAAGCTTTGTAAAATATATCAACAATGCTTTGAAGAGCTCCTTTACTTAATCGGTGCTAAAACAAAAGAAGGTCAGCAAGATTGCAGAGTGTGGATGTTCTTTACTATATTTACATTATAAAAAAGCTTTGTCAGATGGGAAAGAGAAGTCAAATTTTAAGACTCTTTAATGCGTTTACACGTTAAAGCCTTTTATATAAACACTGTTTGCCTGACATAATCCACACGAAAGCATTTATCAGCGTTACCGATTCTTTTCTTCAGCTGCCCTAAGATTTTGTTAAGGAAGCTCTTTCTGAATTTTATGAAACTGCGCTCAATCTAGAAAGAGGTCAGAAACAACACAAAACACAACCAGCGAAGTTTGATGTGATTCAGAGTGAGGTACGACGGCAGGAAAGCCAGCAAAGCTCAGCTTCGACATGACAGTGGTTTGTGCGCGTCCCAAAATCACATCTGTTCCATCCAAGGCAAGATGCGTGCCCAGGATTCAAAACACAAGGAAAAGTTTAAACTGTTTTGATTGGAATAACCGTGGCCTATTAACATGCACAACTTCTTCCAGGAAGATATCAACTCCCATAGTTTCCATCTTTCCCTGCCTCTTTTCCCCAATCCAACCCTGAGAGCAACAACAGAGTCAGATGGCAAACCCGATCAAAACATACTTCAGAAATCCAGGCTCAGGGATCTCCAGAGACAACGGGCAGACATCACTTTTAATCTATTCCTGGTGGAGAGAAAATGTTTCAATCCAGTTGAAACCGTCCCAACTTGAAACCATCTTAGAAGCTTAGGCAATGCTTGGTTTTTCAAAATCCAGTTTTATTCAAGAGCAATTACCTCCCCAAAGTAATTGTATTTCTCATCCACTCCCCTATCGTCAGCCAAAAGGAAAATCTTTCAGTCACGTGGGGCCAGTACAGGTTTTTCAATAGCTTCCCGTGTTTCCTTTTAGTAACATTTCTGAAGCCCTTTAATGGTTTTCCAGGTGATTTCCTGCCACACTAAATCTCTCAGGATATACTCTTGGAAACATCAGTTCTTCCAAACATTCATTTTTTGCTCTGAAGGATTCCTTACTCAAGTCTCTGAATTTGGCGACTTTTCCCACAGTATCAGCTATTAAAGACAGATTTTCTGGCTTGTTGCTTTAAGATGTCAAGATGTATTCTGCTTTTCAAATCTGGACCGAGGACTTCCTTTCATACAGCTTCTCACAGCCATGGCCTCTTTATACTAACCAGCTGTGTCTGCCTTATTCCAGGAGGCAGCAGTATCTGGCCTTTACACTCTGGGCTTCTCCCAGTCCATCCGTTCAGATATTTACCTTATTTCTTCCAATGGCTCCAGACAAATCTTCTCTGGTCCTATTTTTTTAAAACTCTCAGAGTTAAAACACACACATACCCACGCAATGTCAAACTCTCTGCCAAGACTGAATCCATGTGGTTTTTTCCTTGGACTCATCTATAATGATGGAAAGATGTATTATATCTGGACTCTCAGATGTCTGTTAAATATTAACCATAATGATGTGAAATGTTAGAAAATTGGGTCAGTCTGAATCTCCATGATTAATCCCAGTCCGCTGTCATCTCTCTGGGAGGTTCTATAATACATTCTGAAACTGTCACTGACCAAAGGTCTCAATCGTCACTGACCCACTTGAGCAGATAGCGAAAGCTTAGGGCTCCCTCTCCAGAAAAATACCCCAACAAAATGGCACTCATAATTGCTCGTCTACATCAGGGGTCAGTAAACTAGAGCCCGTGGGCCAACTTAGGCCCTACTGACTATTTTTGTCAATAAAGTTTTATTGGAACACAACCATGCTTATTCTTTTCCATATTATCAACGGGTGCTTTCACATCACAACAGCAAGGCTGAATAGTTGTGACAGAGCCTATATGGCCCCCAAAGAGTCACAAGTATTTATTATTTGGCCCTTTACGCAAAAAGTTTGCTGACATCTGCTCTAGAACTTTAAAACCAATGACTTCTAAGATAGTGATTACAAATCCACTCTGTGTAGCTTTGCAAAGTTACTTAACTAGGACATCATTTTCCTTGGGGTAAAAATTAAATGGCAAAATAACACACAAAAGTGCCCAGCAGTGTCTGGTATTCAGTAGGCAATTAATGTATGTTCTCTTCTTCTACTTAACAAGCTCCTGGTAGTTCTTCAGAACCTGGTTCAAATGTCTCCTCCTCTCTGCTGCATTCCCCTGCAGAGCTGGAAGTCCCCTCCTAATTATTTTTATACTGGTTGTTCATATTCTCATTATCTACTTACTTGTCTTTCTTCCAGTCTAGAATGTGGGCTTCTCTGGGGTAGGTGCCAGGTGTATTTGCCTTAGTTGGTGGCGTACTGGTTAAGTGCTACGGCTGCTAATGAAAAGGTCGGCAGCTGGAATCCACCAGCTGCTCCTTGGAAACCCTACGGGGCAGTTCTACTCTGTCCTACAGTGTCGCTATGAGTCGGAATTAACTAGATGGCAATGAGTTTCTTTTGTTTCTTTTTGGTTTATCCAGGGCCTAAAAGAGCCCTGCCGGCACAATGGCTAAGTGCTTGGCTGCTAAACCAAAAGGTTGATAGTTGAAACCCATCAGCTGTTCCTCTGCAGAAGAAAAGACCTGGCAACCTGCTCCTGTAAAGATTTCAGCCTAGGAAACCCTATGGGGCAGTTTCACTCTGCTGTATGGGGTTCACTATGAGTTGGAATTGACTCCATGGCACACAACAACAACACTACCTGGCACATAGTGGGATCTTAGCAAACATTTGTTCAGAGAATGAGTGACTAATAAAGTAACAAATTGACACTAGAAATATTTTTAGTTCTCAAAGATGTCACGCAAAGATCATTAATACCGTAATATATTCATAAATGATACCAGGTTTCCCAAACTAAGAGTTTCACAAATAATTAATGAGTTCTTTCTTGTCACTGATTTAAGGTCACGACTTGGTATACACATCATAAAGGTTTTACTAAGCAAAGGGACAGGTTAACACTCCAACCACGTGTAGCTAAGTTCCTAGAATCTGAGGAAATAATAAATGACTCGTTAAAACCCAACTTAAAAAAAATTTTTTTTTCTAACCAAGTTTCTCTTCTTTGAAGGACAATGCAAAGCACTATAATGAGAGCCTGCATTTAAAATTTTAAATAATGATGATACACTTCAGCATAAAATAATTTCTTTGAAAAGATCATTGTTTTGGCTTTTCATGGATTTGGTTAAGAGATTCACTCATTCGAAATACTTATTGGGTACCCACTATGAGTCAGGCACTGATCAAGGCAGTGTGGATACAACAGTGACGAAAAGAAAGTTCCTGTCCTCACTCTAAAACAATTAATTAGCTTAGAAAGACCTCAGAATTAACTTTGACAAGATTCTTCTTTGAGTTATTTAATTCCATAAATAACAGGTGCTTAGATTTCCAAACTAGAGACAGCTTTCCACATTGTACTAGTTTCCCACTGCTGTTGTAACAAATTACTACAAACTTGGTGGCTTAAACAAATGTATTATCTTACAGTTCTAGAGGTCAGAAGTCTGAAATGGGTCTTACTGGGCACAGCCATGTTCCTTTTGGAAGCTCTAGGGGAGAATCCCTTTTCTTGCCTCTTCTAGGTTCTAGAGGCTGCCCACATTCCTTGGCTCATGGCCCCTTCCTCCATCTTCAAACCAGGATTGGCCAGTCAAGTCTTTATCGTACAGCAGCATCCTAACATTGACTCTCCTACCTCCTTCATTCACTTAAAGAGGGCCCTTATGATTGATTATATTGGGCCTACCTGGACAATACCGGCTAAACTCCCCATCTCAAGGTCAAATGATGAGCAATCTTAATTCCTATTTGCCATGTAACCTAGGAAGGTTCTGGGGATTAGGACGTGGATATCTTTGGGGGAGGCCATGATTCTGTCTACCACACACCTCTTTGTAGTAACCAGGCCGATGAGTCCAGATCACATGTATGACTTGAGAGTGAAGCCTAGGGCACTATGATTTCTAGAAACCAGTCCTCTAGCCCGTAGGATGTTATTCCTACTGGTGCAGCCCCGTGGTGCCTCACAGAAGCACACCACATTTGATCTTCTACCAGACCCACCACAGGAAGTGTGCCATTTCCTATTCACCAAACCACGTTCTATCCACAGCCTCAACTGTTCTAAGAATAAACGAATGACTTTTCTCCCACCCACCCTCCAAGTGAAGAGAAAACCATGCCCTTTACACTAGTGAGGGACATAAACTGTTACACAAAGATTTGTGAACTAGAGAAAACGAAAACCAAACCCGCTGCCGTAGAGTCAATTCTGACTCATGGCGACCCTGTAGGACAGAGTAGAACTGTGTTATAGATTTCCAAGCAGAGGCTGGTGGATTTGAACTGCCGACTTTCTGGTTAGCAGCCAAGTTCTTCACTACTATGCCACCAGGGCTCCTTGTTAATTATAGTAAAGATTTATTCATCTATGTCCTGTTGCTGGGTTATTTCTCTGTGTTTCTTAAACATACGTGTTCATTCATTCTTCTGGTTTTAAGTCCAAAGAATAGCTGTGTGTGCGCGTACGTGTAATATAAACTCCTATTAAGCTTACCCCCAACTCAGGGAGCTTATTAAGTAGAATTTGACGATGATGATAAAATAAAACAGGTTTGTGGGACTGTACACAAAGTTTCACACAGATTTTCTCTCGCCAACGGTAAATGGAAAGGTGTGGGTTTTGTTGGCTGTAGTGGGGTAAGGAAGGGTATCCTGGGCCCTGGGATATCACTTTAGGGGGTGGGAGCAACCGGCTCTTGGAACACTGAGCGGGGTTTGGTTTGGGAGAATCAGAGCCAACTCTTCTGTTTTTGACAACAGCCTCTGGCCACACGCAGAGCAACATTTCAGCTGGCATTAGCTTCGGGTGTAACACCCATTTGGCTGTATGGAGCAGATCTTCCAACTCTCTTTTCCTACCGGCTCATAGCTGTGACTCTCAGGCACTGGAAGCATCTACTGAGAACCAGCCCTGGTAACAGAGTTCTTCCCAGGTCATCATACCCCATCTGTCCACTAGATGGAAGACTGCTTGCCTTATGGATATTTCAAAACAAAGGTTTACAAAGTACCATGATCAAATAGGTGTTCAACAACTGCTGTTTAATTGTGATCATTCTTAAAATTTCAAATTAAAAAAATGTAAACATCTTAAGGGAAGAGAAACAATGACAGAAATAAAATTGTATTGTACCCCTCTCCATGTGACAGGGTCCCAGACATCAACTGCCCTATTCTACAAATTCCCCCTCTTCCCTTTTCCACCTCTCAGCTGAGCTTCCCTGCCTGGCCTGGGAATACAGACACCACAAAATGCCTCCATTCTCCACTCCCAAATACCGCTTCCAGGTAGGAGAGGTGGAAACTCTGAAAGCTTTCCACGTCTGCCGCTCCTTTGTTCTGTCATGCATTGGCAATATTCTCAAGCCCAAGAAAAAAATTCTTTCAGGAGAACCAGGCCTCGCCCAACCCCAAACGCAGCTAATGTCACTGAGAACAACACCTGGGACGTATTTTGATTGGCCACTTATTTCAGTGTCCCAAACTCCACGGAGAAAGAGGGGAAAGGTCCCCCTTTCCACAGGAGCGCTTTACTCACACTTACACATCAATGTCCTGGTGTTGCGGTACTTAAATCAACTGACTGCTAACAGAAAGGTCAGCCGTTTGACAGCACCAGCAGTTCCATGGGAGAAAGATGTGGCAGTCTGCTTCCGTAGGGATTTACAGCCTCAGATATCCTATGGGGGCGCTATGAGTTGGAATCGACTTGATGGCAGCGGGTGGGTGGGTGTTAACGGCACCAGAAGCTCATTCACGCTTGCTGTTTCCCTCCTCAATTCATCATCTTCATGCTCTCCCTTCAACCAGAGAACCCCAAAATGTTCAAGTTAGAAGACACCGCAGAGGTCATCCTGCTTAGGCCCACTCAGTCTCTGGGTGAAGAAACACTTCCGTAAAACAGGGTGACATCACTACAAAGTCGTTTGCTGTCATTCTACAGCAGATCCTGGCAGGGAAACCATGGTCTATCTTATCTGAGAGACAATGGGTCTAGAATCCTGCTAGAGCTGTGCGTTTATTTACGTTGTTGATTTTGTGTTTGCTGAGTCTTTATATTTTTCTAGTTTTTTATTTTGACGTGTAGGATTGTTAGTTTCCTTTCTGGTTACCTGAATATTTACCCCTATTTTTCTAAGTTTATACCAGTCTTTTATTTCTTTATATCACCTTGACTTCCTCTCCATATGAAAAATCTTGTCTACATTCTTTAAGTCCTTTTTGTTTTAATGTTGTCATCTTTTACATATTGACATCTGTTTCCCTATTTTTAGTGTTTTAGCTTTGACTTATTTTGTGACTTCCCTATCTGCATTGATATCTGGTTGCTCTATCCTGTGTTCTAGTCTTGGGTTGTTATCTGATGTTACTTTCTAACCAGAGGACTCCCTTTAGCATTTCTTGTAATTTTGGTTTGGTTTTTGCAAATTCCCTAAACTTCTGTTTATCTGGAAATGCCCTAATTTTGCCATCAAATTTGAGAGATAGTTTTGCTAGATATATAATTCTTGGCTGGCAGTTTTTTTTTCCTTCAAGGCTTTATATATGTCATCCCATTGCCTTCTTGCCTATATGGTTTCTGCTGAGTAGTCCGAGCTCATTCTTATTGACCCTCCTTTGTAGAGGACTTTTCATTTATCCGTAGCTACTCTTAAAATTCTCTCTTTATCTTTGGTTTGGCAAGTTTGATTATAATATGTCTTGGTAACTTTCTTTTGGGATCTACCTTATGTGGGGTTTGATGAGCATCTTGGTTGATATCTCGTCATCTTTCACGATATCAGGGAAGTTTTCTGCCAACAAATCTTCAACAATTCTCTCTGAATTTTCTGTTATCCCCCGCCCCGTTCTGGTACTCCAATCACTCGTAGGCTATTCCTCTTGATAGAGTCCCACATAATTCTTAGGGTTTCTTCATTTTTTAAAATCATTTTATCTGATTTTTCCTCAAATTAAGTTGGTGCCAAGTGCTTTATCTTCAGTCTCACTAATTCTGACTTCCATTGCCTCAGTTCTAATCCTATGACTTTCTACTGAGTTGTCTAATTCTAAAATTTTATTGTTAATCTTCTGGATTTCTGACTGCTGTCTCTCTGTGGATTCTTGCAGCCTGTTAAGTTTGTCATTATGCTCTTCTCTAATCTTTTTAATTTCTTCTATTGTGTGTTCTGCATTTTGCTTTATTTCCGTCCTAATTTCTTGAAGAGTTCTATGTATTAATCTTTTGTATTCTGCTCCCGGTAATTCCAAGAAATTTTCCTCCTTTGAAAAATTTCTAGATTCTTTATTTTGGGAGCTTGCTGAAGCCATAATGGACTACCTCTTTAAGTGATTTGATATTGACTGTTGTCTCCGAGCCATCAATAAGTTATTATATTTATTTATGTTTGCTTACTGTGTCCTAGCTTCTTGTTTCGTTTTGGTATGCCCAAATAGGCTGCTCGTATGAGCTAGTTTGATTACTGGCACCTTTGAAGCTCTAATGTCCTCTCACCAGGTGGTTAGATCTGTTACTAGGTAGGTGAGCTCAGGAGTCCGCCCACTCCTCCTGTATGGATTCAGCTCAGGTGCCCAGGTAGATAGCCACCAAGCATGTGGTGTAGACTCTCACTTACAGTCCTAGACAGACATGGGTGATTGGTGTAGGCACAGGCATCTGGCTGCAGCAGAGGGACACACTCTGAGCAAGGCAGGGGGCTGATGACCACCCCCAAGTGTCCAGGAGGAAGGCATGTCCCTGTCCCCTAGAGCACGTAGGTGGGTGGGTTTTGCAGCTGGACTATGAGCACCCAATGCTGTTGGCTGTGAGGACTGGGTGGCACCTCTTATTCATGGGCCCCTATCACAGGTGGCTAGGTGGTGTGGGTGGAGCCACCAGTCCTCAGGCCCCTGATGTGGGTAAGTGAAGACCCTGCTTAATGGGCAAAGCAGTGTCAAATGTCATGAACCTGCCACTTCACAGCTGAAACAGGTGAAGTTAGACTTCAGGTGTATATCCTGTTGTACTGTGGTAATGAGGATCTACGCTGTTCAGATGGGCCCACACAAGTCTCTGCAGGGGGAAAGGCACTCAAAGTCTGTGGATCCCTTATGCCTGTGCCTAGGCAAAGGAGCTGTGCCCACCCTGGGTTCCTGGCTTAGGGGAGCTGGCAGTTTATTTTTTCTCCATTTGTTAATTTGTTCACTCTCCAAGGCAGGGGGAATGGCCCCAGGCATGTGACGGATCCTACTTCCGGGCCACAGTTGCTGAAGCCAGTCCGGGACCCAGTGCAGAGCAGGGAGCGGGGAGGTAAATGGGAGAGAGGTTTTTCCCTAAGGGGGGTGTTTTTGATCTGTGTCGTAGGCTGTACGCAAGTACTTATCTTTTGCTGATTGAAGGCTGTTTCTCACTGGTTCTGGGTAGCAGTGTAGACTCTCTGCCACTGAGTCTCTCCTGGTGCAGAAAACGCACCTCCCGAGCACCGCTGCTTGCCTGCCTCACTGCTTTCCCCTGAGCTGATCTGGTCTGAAGGACTCAGGCTCTTGCCAGATCAGGTCTGGCAACTCCTCACTGCTTCCGAACCGTCTCTCCCCACCCCTGCTGCTCAGTCCAGTTCCTCAGCTCTGTCTTTGATGTTTGGGGCTCCAAGATTGCCATATATAATCGATTCACTTATTTTTTTCAGGTCTTTATTGTAAGAGGCTCCACCGGAAACATATAACTACTCCACCATATTGGTCCTGCCTCCCTAGAGCTGTGCATTTATTTACGGAAGGGGAGAATTCTACCACTGAACCACCAATGACCTCAATTGTCTTTGTAGGGAATTGAATTTGACTGGTAAAACTGGGATGAGGGGGTGGCATGGGGAAAATGGAATTCTGGTAGAATACAGGAATAATTCTGGCAAAAGAGGGTGAGCTAGGAAGCAAGACTGAGGCTACATGTAGGAGAGGAGGAAAGATAAGTTGGCAACAATTATGTGACACAGAATTAGAGCTTAACAAACACTTGTTGAGAGATACAAGCTACCTCAGCATAAGGCCTGGCAGGCAAAAGATGACAACTTCTGAAGTCTGAATGGTGTGCATGAGAGAGAGAAAGAAGAAGAAAAGGAGCCTAAGTTTATGATTTTGTCATAAAATCCTCTGGACTGTCTGAAGATTCTTCATCAGCTGATAACAAGGCAACTATTATTATGCCTTAAAGTTGAAATCCTTGTACCTAAAATTTCCTTTCCAGATACACTTGCTTAGTTTAGAGGTTCCAGAAAAGTTGGCCTGATCCCCTCCCCCTTATGATCATCTGGGAAGGGAAGGAAAAGCCAAAACATACCCTCAGGGCACCTGGTCAAGGATGTTATTAGATTATCGGAATTAGATCTGACTCTCCCATCAGCCAGACTGCTTATCTGCTGCTACTCAAATTACGCACAATTTGCAATAAAACTCATTCTCCCTCTGCTCCCTTATGTTCTATTGTCTATTTAGGCAGAGACAGGGCTTCTTAGGCAGGGTAAAAGGAAACCAAAGATCCACCTTAACCCCGAGTCAGGGACAGGACTTCTGCCTCCAAGTGACTTACCAGGCATTTCCTCTCAGACCCGACTCAAGGGAACACCCAGTTGTGACAGCCCAGCACACGCCCTTCCTGCTCTCTGTCTGCCATGCATCAGAGAGGTTTTCTGCCAGGGGCTTGTGATGCTGCCCCTGACACCAGTGATGGTCCTTGGCCTTTGCTTCCCGTCCACACATCATTTGCAGACATCTTGGAAAGACTCTCTTATGCTTTAAGCAGTGGACAACAGAACCAAGAGCAGCTGCTGCTGAGTAATTGCTGACTCGTGGTGACCCCGTTTGTGTCAGGGTAGAACTGTGCTCCACAGGGTTTCAGTGGCTGATTTTTCAGAAGGAGATCACCAGGCCTTTCTTTCAAGGTGCCTCTGGCTAGATTCAAACCTTCAGCCTTTGGGTTAGCAGCTGAGTGTGTTCACTGTTCGCACCACCCAGGTCTCCTAAGCAGCACATAGGTACAGCTTAACCTATAGCAGCCAATGTAGTTACAACACAGAGCACCCTCCTCAGCCCTCCCAGAAAGGAGACAAAGTGCGGGTTATCATATCCCTCTGGACCAGGTGGCCCGTGAGGAGAGCAGCTGTGGTGAAGCAACCACGAGAAATTGAAAGATGAAGGGACTAGTCCTGTCCTCAAGGAACCTTCAGCTTAGGCAGAGACATTCACTGATTACCTTACTAAATAAATATGTATCAAACCACAAAAAACCAAACCCGTTGCTGTCCAGTTGATTCCAACTCCTAGCAACCCTATAGGACAGAGTAGAACTGCCCCACAGGGTTTCTAAGGAGCAGCTAATGGATCTGAACTGCTGACCTTTTAGTACATACTATATATCAGACACTGTTCCAGGTGCTGGGCATAAAGTGATAAAACAAAAAAAATCCCTTTCCTCACAGAACGCAACATTCTAGCAATAAGTGAGGAGATAACCTTTCCACACATAATAAACAGAGCCAAACCAGCACAAAGTAATGCTGCATTTAGAAGAAGAAGGAGACAATACTTCTTCCCTGGAACTAGGGAGAGCCTATGAGGAGACAGGAGTGTACAGATTCTGTTAAAACTCAAATACGCCTTTATAGGTTCAAGTACATACGATCTACAGGGATGGTCATGGGACATTTAGACATTTTTGAAAAAGGTTACCACGTTGTGTCATCTCATTGGGATGACTGTTCTCCTGCCGTCCCATGGAATGGTGAGGGGATGTCGGGCTGTGGGAGGCAGACACTAGGGATTCAAGGGCCGCTGAGGAACTGGGGTTCTAAGGTCGTGTTAGGAGCCTCCTAAGAGTCAAGTTCATCATCAACTCATAATCACCTTCTCCTTCCCAGCCTAGCAAAACACATGCACTCCTGTCGGACACCTTTCACCAGTCTTCCCCCTCAGGTGGCCCCCAACAGTCACTGGACCGGATTCATCGGCATCAAGACCTTTCCTGGGGGAGCCAAACACACTATACTTTCTGCCTGTCCCAGCCTCACTATAAAATTCTGGGGTCCCTCCACAGCATGGAAGTACCTTCTGAGCACCACAACCACCGAGGAAGTGCTGTAGGGACACAGAATCTCTCTCTCTTTCTCTGGAGACCCTCCAAGTTCACGAGGGCTTAAAGTGAGCCATCCAGGAAATAAGCTTGAACGTGAGAGTTTAAAGAAAGTCACTCCAAAGCATGATAGATGGATCCAAAATTACAAGTGCAACAATCTAGATGAACATGCTTGCTTAATTTTTAAAATGTGTTTAACAAAACAACAACACAAAACTTTGCTTCCTTTGGGCCATAAATCAAGAAATTGTAGAATTCCTTTGAGCTGTCATTGATCTTAGAGGACATTTAGTTTGACTTTTTCCCCAGCTCAGCCAGGCTCCCTTCTATAGAAAGATCTTCATCAGTGGGGATCTTACTACAGGCAGGGCAACCTGTTTATTAGAGAGTCAGATGTTTCAAAAGTTCTCCTTATGCTGAATAAAAATCTGTGTCTTTATGTCCTCTACCCATTAGTCCTAGGACCGATTTGGCTAAAAAAGTAGATTAAAATTAATAATGACAATAACAATATCATCTAACTTTTATACGGAGTTCCTGGGTAGTACAAATGGTTAATGAGCTCAACTGCTAACTGAAAGGTTAGCGGTTCGAGTCCACCCAGAGGTACCTCAGAAGAAAGGCGTGGAGATGTCTTTCTGAAAAATCAGCCACTGAAAACCCTATGGAGCCCAGTTCTGGTCTGACACACATGGGGTCACCATGAGTCGGAGTCAGCTCAACGGCAATTGGTATTCTGGTATCTTATGAAGATGAGACCACCAGTTCTTCTAGGGCTTAAATGAGCTGAAACTAGGGGAAAAGGGCATCAAACTTATGTGTGACTAGAATGAGTCCCTACACTTGAACTGTCTTTCTATAACTTACATCTTGGAATTCTCACATTCTCTTTCTAAATGCAGGGATGCTACACAGAACAGAGGGACAGGCCCAAGGACAAGCTAAGTAAAGGAGGTAACTGTTTAGTTAGGTGGCACCTTAATCCTCAGGCGTACCTGCCTACCTGAAAAAGCTTCCCTAAGAAAAACAGGTTAATTTCTGTCAAAAAGAAAAAAATGCATCTCATAGAACTAGAACAGAATAGTGTCAGTTTGTGTGTTTGTGTGTGTGTGTGTGTGTGTGTGTGTGTAAGAGAGAGAGAGAAAACATCCAAAACGCTAGGCTTTTTGTTTGTTTCTTGCAATAACATCTGACTTTCACAAAAGTATTGCAAAAGCACTCTGGAAACATCATTACCTCTTTCTTATTCTATCATTTGAAACTCAAAGAGAATTCATCATCACTTCATGGGTTTCTCCTTCAGTTTGAGAAAATAGCCAGTCTCCAATGTACCTAGAATCTGGAGGGGAAAAAACAGTTTTTAAAATTATAAAATGTAACTTCCAAAACTTTACACACACAGGTAATCCCTGACTTACGACGGGATTCCGTTCTGACGACTCCCTTGTAAGTCGGTTCTAACGGAAGTCGAATATCTTTTTTATCGCCTTCCTTTTATTGACAGTATTTTTATAAATCCTATCTTTGAACATCTGCGAGTGCACATCTTTGAGAATGATAACATCAGCAAATTATGTGCTGCAATACTGCATGAAGTATGTTACTAACATTACTGATAAGATGTTCAAAAAAAAAAATAGATGATCATAAGCAAAACTCGTCGTAACTTGAATACGTTGTCAGGGACTACCTGTACGTACATACGTATGTACGTGTGTATGTATATTTAAAGAATTGGTTTGGGCTTATGTTAACCTTTTTGAAAATACTGGACTACATTATACTTTATCAATATCCCTCACTACCATGGACTTAGCACAGTGGAATTTGACACACAATTTCTGTAATTTTCTAGGCTTTTTTTTTTTTTTAATCTACTTGTTAATTTAAATCATGACCAAAACTGCCTTGACTGGATCCACCCTAACTGGCTGTACCTGAAACATTTACCACACGCGACTGCAGACAACCAAACCCCGCTGTCGCTGAGCTGACTGTGACTCATAGCGACCCCACAGGACAGAGGAGAACTGCCCCACAGAGTTTCCAAGGAGCGCCTGGTGGATTTGAACTGCCGACCTTTTGGTTAGCAGCCACAGCTCTTAACCACTACGCCACTGGGGTTTCCGCAAACAACCACGTTACCCCCAGTTTCAGCACTGCACGGTCCCCCTTCTTGCCGCGTACCCCACCTCAGCATTGTGGCAAGTTATGTGGAACAAGCACTGCAAGGAGTTCACCCCAATGTGCAGAGCAAGCCACGACTCTCACAGACCAGAGACATGGCCAGTGAGACGTGAAAAGTGTCAGCTCTGCCTCTTCTACCTAGATCCCAGGGAGCAAATACAATCACAGTGGATGAACAGATTATTCTCCCCGAGGATGCACTGAAAATGCCCAAGATCTTGAGTAAAAATGGAAAGTGCTGCAATTTTTAATGATGCAGGATTAGCTAACTCAGCTCATGGTGCTCCACGAGCTGTGGACACAGCTGCTCCTTGAGACTGTACCCCTTCTGGGGACAGCTTGTTCTCTGGACTAGCCTGCTGGCCTGACGAACACATGGGTCACCAGCCTTCCCAGGTGATCACTACTAGGTGCGGTGCAGCAGGACAGTCCAGCACCTGAAGATGCCGTTCAGAATCCCAGCTGGCTCTCTGTATTGTTCCTCTGTTCTTCTAAGCCCACTCCCAGGGGTTCCTGTTTGCCCTGCTGGGCAACAGCAGTAGGCAATGTTTTCCCAGTTTCAATTTTCCTCCCCCGCTTCAGTGAGCCAGACGCTTCGCCTTCATTTGTTTCTTCCTGTTTACAGCAGCCGCAAATGGCCTTCGGGTACGGCAGCGCACACAGAGCCATACTGCATGTGCGAGAAGCTATTCTTACAAAAACTGTCCACCTACAAAGACGTCCATGGTAACACAGCCAAAAAACCACAAAACTCTAGAAATACAGAGATAGATGCCCAATGGTCAGAAAACACTGAAACGTACTAAAAGCACATTTACTCAATGAAATACCAAGCAGTCATTAAAAAAAGATAACTGTGAAAAAAAAAATGATATTAAGAATATGATATGTGAAACACTTTATCAGAGAGAAGACTAGTGAAAAGCGCAGAATATAAAATTGTACCCAAGTGTTGATTACAGCTTTACCACAACTATAATTACACAGGAATGTGGTTATTGAAATTATTTTAGAGAAAGAAGGAACAAATAAACTAAAAAATAGAAGGAGCTGGTTGATGACCACTAGGTTGTAGGATTCTATGAGACAAAATGACAGCACTCTTGCCAGGCTTAAATATCCGTTTCACCTAGAAGTAAATTAATGCCTGAGAACATTAAGTGACTTGTCCATGATCATACAGCTACTTAGCGGCAGAAGTGAGGCTAGAATTTAGATCTCTCAACTCATGATCCAGTGCTCTTTTCCACAGACCACAGTGCTATGGGTTCATACAAATAAACCAAGGGTCTCTGCTATCTGGGGATTCAGAATCCACATCCCTACAGTCTTGAGCCTGTTTAGGGAAGCAACGCCTTCAAACACTAAAATACAGTAAAACCTGTGAAAGCCAGAATCTGTGTAAGGCGGAAGCCTATCAGAGAAAAAACCTGTAGCCGTCGAGTCAATTCCAACTCACAGAAACCCTATGGGACAGAGTAGAACTGCCCACAGAGTTTCCAAGGAGCGCCTGGTGGATTCGAACTGCTGACCTTTTGGTTAGCAGCCATAGCACTTAACCACTACACCACCAGGGTCTCCTCTATCAGAGAAGGAAAACTCAAATATTTCCCACTAAAACGAGCAATAAAAAAGTGTTAAGACTGCACCCTGTCAAAGGCAGAAAACTCGTGAAACTCGGAAAAAACTCCCGTGGAGTTCTGGCTGTCACAGGTTTCACTGTATTTTCTAATAACCAACCAATTTATGACTTGAGTCCCCACTCAGAACTCGCTCCTTGCTCAACAACAGCATCTCTGCCTGATCACGTCTGCTAGTGTCCTGCGTGTCCCACAAAACGACCTTTGTCTGCTGCAAAGCCAAACGGCAAATCTTGCCCCCAAAACACAGAATTTCATCCGGGGAATTCAAATTGACATTAGAGAACGTCCCCAACAACAGGTCAAACAATGACAAACGGGGACCTGCAGAGTTTGACCAAACAACAATTGTTTGAGAAAAATAGCAAAAGTTGGTGGCAAGACAGGGATTTCAACAGAGAATGATTTTAATATTAAGGATCTAAAAGACCCCAAAGGAAAATGACCAAGACCTCAACTCCGTTTGTAAAGCTGACCATCGTTATGTCAAATGTGAAATAAAACGCACCATAAATATATTGTCATACAAGTTTGCCCAAAATTCTACTTCCCCCCAAACAATCAGCATCTGATTTCTGCTTTGCGCATTCTGTAAGCTAGTCCACAATCACAACGATAAAATAAATTTTGTTAAATTACAAATGAAAACTTATTTTCATTTTCAAGATAAAGTGCCAAAGCTTTATTTCATTAGGTTATGAAATTTTGGTCCCCATTTAAGTGGATTCACTTTAAATGGCTTTTTTTCTGGTTCTAATTATCCTCGGCTAACAAAGACCTGCTGTAGAAGCTTCAGAATGAATTTTTTTAAGTATAAATCAGTAATATGAAAGATATTTATATCGTTTTAAGCCAAGCATACATTTTAGAAGCAGAAACTTTAGATCCGGAATACGCAAAGTAAAGGACACCATGTGTTTATTTTGTCTCTCTTCCATAAAAAACAAATGCATTTTACATTTCATATTGTGCAAAGTAAAGAAAAAAATGTTTTAAGTTACGAAATCACAAATGACTGTATTTGTCTCGATTCTTTCAACAAGTGTGAAAGTATAATAATGTATTTGCCATCTTGAATTACAGAATGAAGTTTCCAGTTACAACATCCTATTTTATTTGAACACCATGGGAAATCCTTCATGTGGTTCTTGCTAGTTGCTGATTTGCGTATTGTGACGGGTTCCATCATCTGTCATTATCTGTGGTTCTGGAGAATTCATGATCTGAACTTCACTTGAGAACGTTCATAATGGCTGAGTTTCCCTATGTTCAAAGTGTATATTAGGTGAAAATAGTTAATATTCAGGGCTTTCTAGCATTCATTTAGATAATGGTATCTCTTCTAGTATCATCAAAACACAAGGCTTCATTTTAGAAACATCAATTACTCAGAGGAACATTTTCTTCTAGAAGAGCAAGAAAAGTAAAAGAATTATTTTTTTTCCCCGTTAAGTGAAACTGCAACATTCTACAGTAGAAAGATATTTTTCTTTTACTTTTCAATCTGTGACAATATTAACCCTTTGCCGTCGAGTGAGTTCTGACTCACAGAGATCCTACAGGACAGAGTAGAACTGCCCCATACCGTTTCCAAGGAGTGCCTGGTGGATCTGAACTGCCGACCTTTTGGTTAGCAGCCGTAGCTCTTAACCACTACACCACCAGGGTTTCCGTGACAATATCAGGAGTCTGAATAACAAGTAACGAATAAGTTAAAGTATGCGGATAATAAAATATTTTTTTTTAAGATTCATTTACTGGGGACTTTATCAAGCTTCTGTGATCAAAATAACAATTTATGGTTCCGTTAGTTTATTAATCCTATCTTGAAGGTGAAGACCAATATTATTGACTCAGTCTTTCTGTCAAATTTGCTTCTCTCGCAAATGAATGTAAATCCATGGCTCAAGGTTAAAGTGTGGCTAATGGTCCTTCCAGGTTTCCAAGGACAAAAAGGCCCCAGCTACCTGAGGCCACCTGAGGCTGAATGTAAAGCAAAGATAATGGAATATCTGCCATGCTCTACCGTAGGCCCATGAATTATTTCACCACCATTGTCTATGAACAAAAAGAAAACTAAACTCAAAAGTATCCTCCCAAATCTTTGAGACTCAAGGTAAATAAAACAGATGAGCTGCTCTGCTCTGGATTCCTTTCCAAAAGGAAATCAGCGAGGGGTGCTCTGAGCAGCTGCAGTCCCTGGCTGGTGTAAATGGTTAACTCACTGGGCTGCTAACCCCAGGATTGGAGGTTCGAGTCCACCCACAGGCACCTCAAAAGAAATGCCTGACGATCTACTTCCAAAAAATCAGCCACTGGACTAATGGACCACAACTACCACAGCCTCCACCAGACTGAGTCCAGGACAACTAGATGGTGCCCGGCTACCACCACCGACTGCTCTGACCATGATCACAATGCAGGATCCCGGACAGAGCAGGAGAAAAATGTAGAACAAAATTCTAACTCACAAAAAAAAAAGACCAGACTTACTGGCCCAACAGAGACTGGAGAAACCCTGAGAGTACGGCCCCTGGACACCCTTATAGCTCAGTAATGAAGCCACTTATTAATGAAGTCACTCCCTAGGTTCACCCTTCGGCCAAAGATTAGACAGGCCCATAAAACAAAATGAGACAAAAGGGGCACACCAGCCCAGGGGCAAGGACTAGAAGGCCGGAGGGGACAGGAAAGCTGGCAATGGGGAACCCAAGGTCGAAAAGGGGAGAGTGTTGACATGTCCTGTGGTTGGCAACCAAAGTACAAAAAAACAAAATCAGCCACTGAAACTCTACGGAGCATAGTTCTACTCTGGCACGCATGGAGTCTCCAAGAGTCGACAGCAGCTAGAACTGGAACTGGAAGGCTCTCAGCAAGTATGGTGGTCAATAAACACCTTGAAACTCAAAGACCATGGGAATCCCTGCTCCAGCTCACTCAGTTAAGTTACTATCAACCTCAGTCAAGAGCCTTTGATGTTTTACAACCACAAAAAGGAGGTTTTTGAGCAAGGAAGCTTGATCAAACCATAGGAGACAAAAATGATGAATTTGGCTCCTTATTTTTGGCAAACTGACATACATCAGCAGACATTCCTGAACAGTAAAACGTCCTTAATGGAAAAGCATTAGTAACTTCCCATCAACCACGAGAGATGATATGGTGAAGGTGGTAAACCAGACTGGCACCCCGTCTTGCTCACTGTTCTTTTAGACCTGGATACAGGAGGAGCAAGCTCCACGGGACGAGAGCGCAGGCTCAGTGCTTGGTTCAGGGACTTACTACAGTGGGCGAGCTTCATATTTCTCTAAACCTGTCTACTCTTCTGTAAAATGGGTATAAGAACACCCTCCTAAGGTTCTTATTAGCTTTAAATGAGATAATCAGTGTGAAGCATGTAGCACCGTGCTTGACACACACGAAATGTGCAGAAGCTTAGTTACTGTTTTTCCTGCTACACACAGAACAGAATAACTTTCTACTGTTTCTGAACCTTGAGGGAGGCTGCATTAAATAAGTTTTCTCTACTTAGAGCTGACCCTTTCCATCCAAAACAGTGACTAGGAATTTACTTTTATTACTGTGAACATGCAGAATATATAATACCTCAGGATGCACTATTCTAAAATCCTTTTTCCTAAGCTACTGCAGAATGGGTATGACCCATAAGGTTTTGGTTCAATGACCACGAACACTGACATGAACAACATCATGATCAATGGAGAAAACAGTGAAGTTGTCAAGCAGTTCATTTTACTTGGATCCACAATCAACGCCCAGGGAAGCAGGAGTCAAGACATCAAAGGACACACTGCACTGGGCAAATCTGCTGCAAAAGACCTCTTTCAAGTGTTAAAAAGCAAAGATGTCACTTTGAGGACTAAGGTGCGCCTGACCCAAGCCAGGTATTTTCAATCGCCTCGTATGCATGTGAAAGCTGGAAAATGAATAAGGAAGACTGAAGAAGAATTGATGCCTTTGAATTATGGTGTTGGTGAACAATACTGAATATACGGTGGACTGCCAAAGAATGAACAAATCTGTCTTGGAAGAAGTACAGCCAGAACGCTAGAAGCAAGGATGGCAAGGCTTCATCTCATGTACTTTGGACGTGTTATCAGGAGGGGTCAATCTCTAGAGAAGGACATCATGCTTGGTAAAGTAGAGGGTCAGTGAAAGAGAGGAAGACCCTCAATGAGACGGATTCACACAGTGGCCGCAATGATGGGCTCAAGCATAACAACGATTGTAAGAATGGTACAGGGCCGGGCAGTGTTTCGTTGTGCTGTACACAGGGTCGCTATGAGTCAGAACCGACTCAACGGCACCTAACAACAACACTGACATGAGGGTTGTGGTGGCCCAGTGGTAGAATTCTCACCTTCCATGCAGGAGACCTGGGTTCGATTCCCAGCCGATGCACCTCACGTGCAGCCACCATCCATCTATCAGTGGAGGCTTGTATGTTGCTATGATGCTGAACAGGTTTCAGCCGAGCTTCCAGATTAAGACAGACCAGGAAGAAAGGCCTGGTGATCTACTTCCTAATCAGCCAACGAAAACCCTATGGATCACAACAGTCTGATCCCATTGTGTATGGGGTTGCCAATAGTCAAGGGTCGACTCCACGACAGCTAACGACAACACTGCCATAGCACTCACAATGGATCAGGCATTCCGAGCGTCTCCACATGTCCGCTCGTTTAATCCTCATAACAACCCCAGGAGGTAGGAATATCATTATCCCCATTTTACAGATCAGGAAACGGAGACACACAATGCTTAAACAACTTGGCCAGGTGTCAGAGCCAAGCCAGTGTTCCAACAAGGCAGGGCTGCTCCAGACCTCATTACAGAGTCTCTGTTTTGTGTATTTATTTGGGGAATGAGGTGGGCAGGAAAGACAGGGAGGGTGGACGAAGGAAAAAAAAAAAATCAGTCTAGAAACACTTCTTTCTCTTTCCTCCACACACATAGCAAAGAAGATTTCAATTGGGAAGACATTGCCAAATATGCTGTCATTGGCTGGTTCTTCAAACAAAAACTTGAAAATTCTGATTAAGGTCTCTAAGCCTCACAAACGGTTTGGGCTTGACTACTCACCTAAAGGCTGGCGGTCTGAACTCACCCAGCAGCGTCGCGGAAGAAAGGCCTGGCGATCTGCTTCCATAAAAGATTACAGACAACCCTAGGGAGCAGTTCTACCCTGTAACACATGGGGTTGCCGCAAGTTGGAATCGACTCAACGGCAGCAAGTCTATTGCTGTTGTTTGTTTTTTCCAAGAGAACTGGGAGAAGAAGAGCAGCAAGACTGGTGTCCACGCAGAAGGGTGGATGAACGAGGCCCGTCGCGCTGACTTGTGGGAGGAGAACGGTACTCTAGACCTTACAGAAATCTAAACCAAAACTGCCGCGTCTGATGACCATTTCACAAATACAAGACACCTGTGAATTCAAGCCCTTCTCCCCTCTCCCTAGAAAAACAGTCCCCCAAAGCGTTCTTCTTAAATATTAATTCCTTTAAATTAAAGAAAAGCCAGAATTCCAGCAGCTACAACTAAAACAAGTGTGGGAATATATATGCTTGGCCTATAAGTCATTGCCAGCATTAACCACATCTTCACTCATCATTACATAGCGTCTCCATTTCAGAAACAAGCCTAGGAGACTGTTTTACCGCAGCCAGAGGGACTGCACTACAATTAACCCATTACTGTCGAGTCACTTCTGACTCATAGTGACCTATAAGATAGAGTAGAGCTGTCCCACAGGGTTTCCAAGGCTGTAATTTTATGTGTGTGTGTATGCTTTAGGGGAAGGTTTACAAAGCCAATTAGTTTCTCATTCACAAATTTATACGGAAATTGTTTTGTGACATTGGTTGCAACCACCACAATGGGACAGCACTCTCCCCCTTTCCACTCTGAGTTCCCGTGTCCATTTGTCCTATTTTCCTGTCCCTTCCTGCTTTCTAGTCGTGCTTTTGGGCAGATGTTGCCCATTTGGTCTCGTATATTTAATTGAGCTAAGAAGCACGTTCCTCACTGTATTATTATTTGTTTTATAGGCCTGTTTAATCTTTAGCTGAAAGGTGGACTTCTGGAGTGGCTTCAGTTCTGAGTTAGCAGGATTTCCTCCAGTCTCTGTCAGGCCAGTAAGTCTGGTCTTTTTTTGTGGATTAGAATTTTGTTCTACACTTTTCTCCCGCTCTGTCTGGGACCCTCTATTGTGATCTCCTGTCAGAGCCTTCGGTGGAAGTAGCTGGGCACCATCTAGTTCTTCTGGGCTCAGGCTGGTAGAGACTGTGGTTCATGGGATCCATTAGTCCTTTGGACTAATATTTTCCTTGTGTTTTTGGTTTTCTTCATTCTCCTTTGCTCTGGACAGATGGGACCAACAGATCTATCTCAGCTTGTCTCTTGTAAGCTTTTATGATCGCACACACTAGTCACCAAAGTAGGATGCATAACATTTTCTTTATGAACTAGGTTATGCCAACTGAACTAGATGTCCCCCGAGATCACAGTTCCCAGCCCTCAGCCCCAGTAACCTGGTCCCTCAAGGTGTTTGGATGTGTCTAGGAAGCTTCTATGACTTTGTCTCCAAGGCTGTAATCTTTATGGGAGCAGACTGCCACATCTTTCTCCCATGGAGAGGCTGGTGGGTTTGAACTGCTGACCTTTCAGTTAGCAGCTGAGTGCTTAACTACTGTGCCAACAGGGATCCTGAGCTAAAACTACACCGTTGAAATTCCAGCTGTTAGATGTTATGATGGGCCAAGGAGTCCAGTGAGGTCCCTAAAGGATCACAGCCCCCTCCCTCAGCCTATTCCACACAGAGAGATCCCTGAGAATGGGGACGGCCAACCAGTGCACCCCAGTAAGAAGACAATGTGTACCTGCATGAACGGAGACGGGAATGATAAAAAATTTACTAGAGGTACTGTTAGCTCAACTCATCGTGTTTTCCAAAATACGATTAAATGCTTTCTTAACATAACCAGAGGAGAAAAAGAAAACCTAAAAGAATCTGGAATTTGGGAGAAACTTCGAGATGAACCAGAACTGGACTAAGAACTGTAGTCTGAATGGGAAACTGATGCACTGACCAATTTGAACTAAACAGCCTTAGGGGCAGAATTACAAGGCAACTATGCATTTTGAAGTAACTGAATTCTGAAGGGTAAATTGAGTCTCCCCAAAAGATACATAGAAGTCTAGCTCCTGGTACCTAAGAAAGTGGCTCGTTTGGAAAACAGGATCTTTGCAGATGTGATCAGTCAATTCACATGAGGTCATATGGGAGCAGGCTGGGCCCTAATCCTGTATGACTGGTGTCCTTATAAGAAAAGGAGAGAGGACATGAGGAATATACGAGGAGAACGCCATGTGAAGACCAAGGGAGAGACTGGAGTGATGCACCTATACGCCCAGATACACCAAGGACCACCAGCCACCATCAGACGCTGGGAGAGAGGCATGACCAGATTCTCCCCCAGAGCCTTCAGAAGGAATCAACATGGCTGACACCCTGACTTCAGCCTTTTAGCCTCCGTAACGGCCAGAGAACAAATTTCTGTTGTCTGAAGTTACCCATTTTGTGGAGCTTTGTTACAGCAGCCCTAGGTAATAAACACAGATGGCTAAAATCAAAGAAAGAACCGAGAGAGGTGTTCCTGGAGTCGGGCTCTGTTCTCGTCTGCACAGACCACACAACTTATGGCATTTCTGAGGGCAGAAATTAGAAACTCCAGTGAGTCAGGGTTCCGAGGGATTCGAGACAAATGTCCACCGGAGGTTGACAGGAGGGCCTAGGTCCACAGCAGTTAAGATAGACTAGGACTAGACGCAGTGCTACAAAAACTACTGTTTCAGCAGCCAAGCTAGAAAGCGTAGAATATTCTAGATGCTTATTTTTGTATTTTTGTTTATTGTTGTAGTTTAAATGAAGTTTACATTTCAAGTTCATCTCCCATACAAAAATTTATACATACATTGTTATGTGGCCCTGATTGCTCTCCCCATACTGTGACAGCACACTCCTCCTTTCCACCTCTGATTCCCCATGTCCATTCAACCAGCTCCTAACCCTCTCTGCCTTCTCATCTCACCTCCGGACAGAAGCTGCCCATTTAGTCTCATGTATCTACTTGAGCTAAGAGGCACACTCCTCACGAGTATCACTTTATGTCCCACAGTCCAGTCCAATCCCTGTCTGAAGAGTTGGCCTTGGGAATTGTTTTAGTTCTGGGCTGATGGAGAATCCGGAGGCCATGCTTTCTGGGGTTCCTCCAGTCTCAGTCGGGCCATTAAATCTGGTCTTCTTACTAGAATTTGAGTTCTGCACCCCACCTTTCTCCTGCTCCATCCGGGACTCTCTGTTGTGTTCCCTGTCAGGGCGGTCATTGGTGGCAGCCGGGCACCATCTAGTTCTTCTGGTCTCAGGCTGATGAAGTCTCTGGTTTATGTGGCCCTTTCTGTCTCTTGGGCTAATACTTTCCTTGTGTCTTTAGTGTTCTCCATTCTCCTTTACTCCAGGTGGTTGGGACCAGCTGATGTCTAGATGCTTATTTTAAACAATTTATAATTTTAGAGGTAACATAACCTTGGTGTCTTCTGTGAGAAAACTTTGCTTCATGAAACCAACCATCTCACTTTAAAAAAAACAAAAAGTCATGGACACTTTGAAGGAAAAAAATCACGCGTTTTGTATTTAAAAAGAAGTCTAGGTGGCTAAGTAGGAAGCACACTCATACAAACAAATTAAAAATGGCTTAAAGTTTTCTTCAACATCAGCTTCAGAATCAAGACGGGAGGAAAAACTGCCACGATAGGAGAATAACGGGGAAGCTCTGTGGTGGACGCGTCTGCGCCTGTTTTCAGCAGAAAGGAGACAGCCAGGCTGAAAAAAGAACCCTCGTCCACTGGCACTGTAAAATGAAGTACTTTAATGTGCTCGAAAGACAGGTGTGAACAACTGCTCCACAGGTCGGATCTAACCTGTCCTTTTCTTCGTCTGACAGCTAAATAAAAGAATAATGGATTTCAGTGATTTAACAACGGCTGTTGCGTTGCTGTATTTTAATGGTAGCTCAAGACAGGCTGATGCCAAACAGAGAGAGGTTCTTCTCACAACGTTCCTTAGCAGATGGTGCTGCTGCTGGGAGGGTGTGTGGATGTGAAGCCAGATGGGGCCAAACTTCCACGCGAGACGGGTCGGCAGGCTGTGCCAGGGCGCTGCCTCTGAGCTCACCAGCAGCCGCACACCACTCGTGGGCTCCTCCGTGAACTGCCGGGAGAGGAAAATGGTAAACTTTGACGAAAACAAACAAAACAACTTGAATGGTGGTTTGGATTCTAAACCTTCCCTTTAGATACCTTTGTAAGGAACTAAAAAGTGATTTTAAAAGCTTGTTGTTAGTTGTGCCAAGTTGGCTCCATTCCACGGCCACCCCATGTACAACAGAAGGAAACGTTGCCCGTCCTGCCCCGTCTTCACGTCATTGGTCTGTCTGAGTCCGTTCTTGCAGCTACTGCACAGCGCCCTCCAACCCCGAGGGCTCACCTTCCAGCACTGTATCGGACAACGTTCTGTTGTGATCCACTGGGTTTTCACGGACTAATGTGCAGAAGTAGATCAACAGGACTTCCTTCCTAGTTTGTCTTACTCTGGAAGCTAATACTGGCTGGTTTGCAATCCTGGGGGCATAGTTTCCAGAATCACAGCTACACACAAGGCACCACAGTACATCAAACTGCAAGACGGGTGGTGGTTTGAACGCTTACTTGGTGCTAACGGGCCCTGGCTTACCAAGGAAAAGTGCCGGTAGGTTTCCAAAGTCAGGGCAGAACTGCTATTTTTCTTCAAAAAGGAAAAAAAGAAAAAGATGACACAATAAAGAGTAAAAAGATAGATTAAGTGAATGAAATCACCTACAACAAAGAGGGGCTCAAGACGTAGGTTTCTTTAGCCAATCATCTACCAAGGCTGAACATGCTTCATCAGTGTCATGGCCGAACAGATTTTCATTGCATAGGACAGAAGTGCTGAAATAAAAAGGAAGCTTGAGAGCTGAAGGAAGGGGTGCTTGTGGGAATGCTGAAACTCTAAATTCATTTATGTATGATGAAAATTCATGGTAAAATGAAGAGCGTCACCTATCACGTTCTTCACTAAGAAAGCCGTATTTCTCCGAAGTCACTGATCAGAGGCCCCTCTAACCTACCATGTGATCAAAGGCACACCTTCTCACCAAAAAGATACACTGGCAAAATCTTTCCACCAACAGGAAATGTCCCACGAAGTTAGGGGGCAGTGAGTTTGTGTTAATGGGGAGGAACAACCCAGAAAAGGCGGATGAGAATAGTTGTACAACTCAAAGAATGTAATCAATGTCACTGACCTGCCTGTGCAGAAATGGTTGAACTGGTATATGTTTTGTTGTGTATATTCTCAACAACAACAAAGTAATTTTTTAAAAATGCCCCAGGAAGAATTTGAGTATCCCCCTCAGTGACTCCCCTCCCATAGCTTATGAAGTGAAGCAGTAAAGAAATCCTCACTACTCCTACATTTTGGCTGCTTCCTCGTCCTGCCCCTATCCACCCCACCCCGGCCCCAGTCACGAGTTTCTTCTTCTCAGCTACTTTAAAAAAGTCTGAGAAGACCTACACTTTAGCCCATATCTTCAAGACTCGCCTGACTCCTCTCAGAAGGAGGAAGGACACAAGGCTACCCCAGGGATATGAGGTCCCATTAGCACACACGCATTGACGATATTTGAATGTTACAGTGGGTATATGTGGGTTTTGCCTGTCCTGCATCCCTCCTTCCATTTGGGAATTCTTTCTCTTTCCTCATCACCATTGCCCATCCAAGGAGAGCCCTGGTGGCGCCATAGTTAAGCACTAGGCTGCTAACTGAAAGGTCTGTGGTTTGAACCTATTCGGCAGCTCCGATGGAGAAAGACCTGGTGATCTGCTTCTGTAAAGGTTACATCCTGGAAAAGCCCACGGGGCAGTTCTGCTCTGTCACATGGGGTCACTAAGAGTCAAAACTGACCCGACAGCACCAAACAAGAACAACCTGTCCCCTCACTGCTCCACTAAGCAACCATGCACCGCAGGTTCTACTTTTGCTCTCAGAGTTGGATGGTGCATGAAGCTGCAGCCAAAACCGGGAAGCCAGTTCAGACCACATGCTGATGAGGTTTGTCAGCCACGGTAATGATTATCAATAAAGTTATCCCGTTACATAACTAAGGCAAGGTTCTGTGAACTTTGGCATCTGTAACAGTCATCAGCTCAAAATTTACTACGGTGACACTGAAAATAAATTCCTAAACAAACACGGTTCACAGGCGTTTGCCCTTCTGTGATTTTCAAATCTAGCGTCTGCGGACAGTCTGCTCAGAGACACGTCACCTTGCCATGGAGCTGCCCACTATGGGGCTCCTGTTCCCGGCTCACCGTGACACCTTGTTTTTCTGCACGTTTGTGTCCCATGGTAGACTCCAAACTCCAAGGGAGCAGGGATGGAGTCTGACTTATCTCACTACCTGGCCCAGATTCTAACAGAAATTGGCAGGATGCTTAACAAATAAATATCCATTAAATGAATGAACCATATTTCCTTTCACGTTGCTTCAAAAAAAGAAACCTAGATCTTAGTCTCTTAACCATGATACTCTAGAAATGTGAGGGGGCCCAGTGTACACTTAAGGATAATGTGAAATAATCTAGGTTTTTTTTTTTTAATACAAGAGAAAAAAAGGCTTAGTTTTGTAACAAAACAAGAAGAAGAATTCTTACTTCAAAACAGATTCATGATTATTCCCTCATTTTCATGGTTTTCCATCAGTTTGTTAAAAATTTCTCTGGGATCACCTATATAAGGTTCCTTCTCAGCACGGAATTCAAGGATTGTTGATAGTTGCCATCAAGTTGGCTCAGACTCGTGGCAACTCCATACACAACAGAAGAAACAGTGCACAGTTTAAAACTGATCAAACATGCTAGCAAGATGCACTGATAATTACTGGCAACTGGAATGCAAAAGTAGGAAACAAAGAAGAAGGACTGGTAGTTGGAAAATACCGCCTTGGTGACAGAAATGACACTGGAGATCACATGACAGAATTTTGCAAGACCAACAACTTCTTTGTTGCAAATACCTTTTTCAACAACATAAACAGAGACTATACATGTGGACCTCACCAGGTGGAATACACAGGAACCAAATCGACTACATCCGTGGAAAGAGACAATGGAGGAGCTCAACAGCATCAGTTAGAACAAGGCCAGGGGCTAACTGCAGAACAGACCATCAATTGCTCATATGCAAGTTCAAGCTGAAGCTAAAAAAAATTAGAGCAAGTCCACAAGGGCCAAAATACAACATTAAGTATATCCCACCTGAATTTAGAGAACATCTCAAGAATAGATATGACACATCGAACACTAATGACTGAAGACCAGATGAGTTGTGGAATAACAACAAGGACATCACACATGAAGAAAGCAAAAAGTCATTAAAAAGACAGGAAAGAAAGAAAAAACCAAGATGGATGTCAGAAGAGACTCTGAAACTTGCTCTTGAACACAGAGTAGCTAAAGTGAAGGGAAGAAATGATGAAGTAAAAGAGCTGAACAAAAGATTTCAAAGGGCGGCTCCGGAAGATAAAGTAAAGCATTATAATGAAATGTGCAAAGACCTGGAGTTAGAAAACCAAAGGGAAGAACACAATCAGCATTTCTCAAGCTGAAAGAACTGAAGAAAGAATTCAAGCCTAGAGTTGCAATATTGAAGAATTCTATGGGAAATATATTGGGCGACACAGAAAACATCAAAAGAAGATGGAAGGAATACACAGAGCCACTGTACCAAAAAGAACTGGTCGACATTCAACCTTTTCAGGAGGTAGCATATGATCAAGAACCAATGGTACTGAAGGAAGAAGTCCAAGCTGCGCTGAAGGGAATGGCGAAAAACAAGGCTCCAGGAATTGACAGAATACCAACTGAGATGTTTCAACTAACGGATGTGGCTGTCTCATCTATGTCCAGAAATTTGGAGAACAGCTTCCTGGCCAACAGACTGGAAGAGATCTATGTTTGTGCCCATTCCTAAGAGAGGTGATCCAACAGAATGTGGAAATTATTGAACAATATCATTAATATCACATGCAAGAAAAATTTTGCTGAAGATCATTCAAAAGTGGTTGCAGCAGTACATCAACAGGGAACTGCCAGAAGTTCAAGCCGGATTCAGAAAAGGACATGGAACAAGGGATATCATTGCTGAAGTCAGATGGATATTGGCTGAAAGTGGAGAATACCAGAGAGATGTTTACCTGTGTTCTACTGACTATGCAAAGGCATTCAACTGCGTGGATCATAAAAAATTATGGATAACATTGTGAAGAAGAAGAATTCCATAACACTTACTTGTGCTCATGAGGAACCTGTACATAGACCAAGAGGCAGTCATTAGAACAGAACGGGGGATACTGTGTGGTTTAAAGTCAGGAAAGGTTTGAGTCAGGGTTGGATCCTTTTACCGTATTTACTTGATCTGTATGCTGAGCAAATAATCCGAGAAGTTAGACTATATATATCAGGATTGGAGGAAGACTCATTAGTAACCTGCGATATGCAGATGACACAACCTTGCTTGCTGAAAGTGAACAGGACTTGAAGCACTTACTGATGAAGATCAGAGACCACAGCCTTCAGTATGGATTACACCTCAACATAAAGAAAACAAAAATCCTCACAACTAAACCAACAAGCAACATCATGATAAACGGAGAAAAGACTGAAGTTGTCAAGGATTTCATTTTACTTGGATCCACAATCAACGCCCACGGAAGCAGCAGTCAAGAAGTCAGATGACGTACTGCACTGGGCAAATCTGCTACAAAAGACCTCTTTAAAGTGTTGAAAGCAAAGATGTCACTTTGAGGACTAAGGTAAGCCTGACCCCAGCCATGGTGTTTTCAATCGCCTGCTATGCATGTGAAAGCTAGATAATGACCAAGGAAGACCAAAGAATTCATGCCTTTGAATTATGGTTTAGGCGAAGAATACTGAATGTACCATGGACTGCTAGAAGAATGAACAAATCTGTTTTGGAAGAAGTACAGCCAGAATGCTCGTTAGAAGCAACTCTGAACATGTTATCAGGAAGGATCAGTCCCTGGAGAAGGGTATCACGCTTGGTAAAGTGGAGGGTCAGTGAAAAAGAGGAAGACTCAACGAGACAGATTGACACAGTGGCTGTGACAATGGGCTCAAGCATAACAACGATTGTGAGGATGGGGCAGGACCAGGCAGTGTTTCATTCTTTTGTACGGAGTGTTGCTATGAGTCGGAACCAACTTGACAGCACCTAACAACAGCAACATACCAACTCCGTGATCACTGATACGTTTGAGTCCATTGTTGGGGCCACTGTGTATTCTGAGTGCCTTCCAACCTTAGCGCCTCACCTTCCAGCACTGTATCTGACAATGTTCTGTCGTGATCTACAGGGTTTTCACTGGCTAATTTTCAGAAGTAGATCATCAGGCCTTTCTTCCTAGTTTTAGTTTGGAAGCTCTGCTGAAACCTATCCACCATGAGCATCCCTACTGGTCTGTAAAATACTGTTGGCAGAGCTTCAAGCGTAATGCAACATGGCAGCCACCTCAGTACAACAAACCAACAGACGGGCGGTGGGGGTTAAGGGGAACTGGGCCAAGAAAAAAGCCTGCCGTCTAGTCAGTTCTGACTCATAGAGAATCTGCAGGACAGAGCAGAACTGCTCCATGGGGTTTCCAAGGAGCAGCTGGTGGACTCGAACTGCCAAGCCTTTGGTTAGCAGCTGTCACTCTTAACCACTGCGCCACCGGGGCTGACTCAACGGCAATGGGTTTGGTTTCGGAGCCAGTCGGGGGTCAAATACCAGAAACTGAGCACCTCTGCATCCCCTCAGCTGGCTGGCTGCGCGACAGACCCGTCAGCCCTGCAGCCGTCTCCTCCACCTGCAGTAAGAAACCTCCTCTCTTGAAAAATGCACCCTCCACTCCAAACACATTTCTTTTCTCCGCTCATGTTCTGTTCATTCATGACAAGTGATGCAGAAACTCGCAGGCTCAGGGAAAGGGAGAGGGGGAGAACACAGGGCTCTCTGTCAGCCCGTTCTCCCAACTCATTTCAGCAGCCACAAAACAAAAGACTCCAGCATGGGGCCAGTGGAAGGCAGACATGCGCAAAGGGGTGGCGACCTCTACCAAGTGAGCAGTCCAGACATCCCTGGCCTCCAAGGAGGAGTTTCCGTGGGATCCCCCTGCAGGTAGCGGTGCCCGCAGCCCTCAGCAGGTCCTGAGAAGTGATCCCGGCAGGAGTAAAGGCACAGCCTCTCCCGTCAGGTAACTGTCAGTGTGTTCTTGAGCTGTGTGTTTATTATCGTCAAAGTTCACCAATACTCCCTGCTTCCAGGCGAAAGGCATACGGGATTCATTATGCATGGTTTTTTTTTCCTACTTCTCTGTAGGTTTAAACATTTTCAAACTTAAAAAGTTGGAAGAAAAATGCCAAGGAAAGAAAATTTAACATGTCTTCAAATCTCATGTCATTAATTTTGCCCTCAACTAATTTCTGCTCATTCTTAGGTCTGCGTCTTCGAAGACTATCTGTGACGGTAACGGTAACAACAGTAGCAGCAGCTGTAACCGTGGTTATGAAGAACCAAAGAAACAGTATTTGGATGATTAAAAATGTTAAAAATAATCAAATGGATCATAATCAGTTTAAAATAATGTGGTACCTCAGAAGAAAGGCCTGGTAATCTACTTCTGAAAAATCAGCCATTGCAAATTCTATGCAGCACAGTTCTACTCTGACACACATGGAGTTGTCATGAGTCAGAGTCCACTCAATGGCAACTGTTTTTTTTAAACAATGTGGCATACTTACAGATAATAATTCAAGATATTTTTAAAGCATATGTGCCAGTACTTTCTAAAGCAGTATGTACTAACTCACTTAATCTCACAATATTTATGAGATTGCTACTATTATCTCCATTTTATAGAAGAGCAAATTAAGGCTTAGAAAGATCAGATAGCTGGTAAATACCAAGGCTGTGATTTAAACTCAGGGAGTCTGACCCACTAAATTGACAGTAAAAATATATATATATATTGATGCGCAAACTTCTATTAGTGAATAGAAAAGAGGAATCAGTCATCAGGAAACAAAAAATCTTTTGACACATTTCTGATGAATACAATCACAAGAACATGGGACCATAAAGAAGAACAGAACGCAAATACTAGGAAAAACATATAATCGGAAAACAAGAAAGCTGAACGGAATTTAAAAATAGGATTGCCAAATAAAAACTTCAATAGAAGAGTGAGGAGATCAAGTTCTGCAATTATCTCAGAACACAGAGAAAAAGGACCAAGGAATGAAAAATTAAAGATAAGATTAAAAGGCAGAAGACTAATCCAGGAAGCCTCATATTCAACTAACAGAAGTGCTAAAAAAAAAAATCACCAAAAGGGGGGAAAAAGTGGAAGAAATTATATAAGACATAATACACAACAACAAAAAATAAAATCAATTATAAAAAAAGAAAAAGCCATACTATAAGAAAACTTCCCAGAGCTACAGAGAGAAGTGAGTCTCTCAACTTGACGACAGCAATCAGGCCCATCTTGCCTCTCAGCTGCACGTCCACCCTGTTTTCCTTTGCCAGCCACCATGGGGATCAGCTTTATCGGTAGAGGACGCCAGAGGGGCCGTGAAGGAGGAAACGGTTTCTCCTCCTGGTTCTGTGTGCTCTTGCCAGCTTGCTCGTGCAGCGCCGGCAGCATAAGCCCCCAGGTGGTTTCCAGTGAGTCCCACGGGCAACCCAGCAGCAGCTTCCCAGCACCCAGCAGGCTTCCCAGCAGGTCTTGCAGGCACCCAGTGGGTGGCTTCCTAGGAAGTCTCCTCAGCACCTCGGCAGACAGCATCCTACTCGCCAGCCCTGGCCAGCCTGCAGCACCTCACCAAACTTTTCTGCCACCCTGTGGGCCACAGACTGTGCTCCCTCCAAGAAGATCTCAGTCTCAGCTTTGTGGGTGGGTAAGGGGCAGCCTCTTCCAAACCTCTTCCTGCCTCAGCTCCCTATGTCTGCTATTCTGTGATCTTTATAGCTCTCTCTGTTAATGATGGCGTGGTTAGCTGCTGCCGAGTGGTTCTGACTCGTGGTGACCCCACGTACAACAGAAGGGAATGCTTCCCAGTCCTGTGCCATTTGCATGATCATTGGTATGTCTGAGTCCGTTGTTGCAGCCATTGTGTATTCTGAGTGCCCTTCAACCTAGGAAAGGGTGCCCTGGTGGCACAATGGTTAAGCACTCAGCTGCTAACAGAAAGTTGGTAGTTTGAACCCAACCAGCGGCTGTGCAGGAGAAAGACCTAGTTCTGTGAAGATTACAGTCAAGAAAACCCTATGGGGCAGTCCTACTCTATCACATGGGGTCGCTATGACCTAATAACAACAACCCAACCTTGTGGCTCATCTTCTGGCACTGTATTGGACAGTATTCTACAGTGATCCATAGGATTTTCATTGGTTAATTTTCAGAAGTAGACTGCCAGGCCTTTCTTCCTAGTCTATCTTAGTGGGGAAGCTCCACTAAAACCTGTCCATCATGGGTGACCCTGCTGGTATTTGAAATCCTGGTGGCATAGCTTCTAGCATCATAGCAACACGCAAGCCACCACAGTACGACAAACTGACAGATGGGTTGTGGACAGCTCTCTTTAGTAATCCGCTGCTAATTCCTTAGTAGTTGATCCCTTGTTACTATTTAATTCTTTACATTAAATTTTCCCTGTTCAAATTTCAGTGTGAGTTTTGTCTCCTGAATAGAAACTGACCGATAATGCCCACTGACTATCAAGCACAGTAAATGAGAAAAGACTCACACCCAGACATATCACTGTGAAATCACTGTGAAATTTCAGAATATTGAGGAATAAAGAGAGAAACTCTAAGAGTTTCCAAAAAGAAAAAAGACTCACTTAAAAAAGATTTCTGAAAAGTCAGCCTGGCATGTGACTTCTCAAATCAGCAACAATAAGGCAGGGTTTTGAAGTTTAAAGAAAAAGTTATTTCAGACCTATAAACCACACTCATCTTAGTGAAGATGTTTTCAGACATGCAAAACTCAAAAAGTCTATCTCTCTTTCCGAAGAAGTCAGGAGAGATTATTTTCCACCCAAACGAGAGTAAGAAACAAGAAAGAGGAAAATGCAGCATACAAGAAATAGAATAAAGCCTGGAATTGAAGGAAAATCAACAGCAGCAAACTTAGAAAGCAACGAGAACAGCACTGAGCGGACTCCACAAAGAATGTCTCCAACAAGAATGGCAAAGATTCCAAGCAACAGACAAATGAGTCAGAAGCCACAGGGTATGAAGGATATGGTAAAGGAGACAAGATTTGGCCCTCTGCAAGGCCAAAAAAAAAAAAAGGCAGGTCAATAAAAATCTCAAGAGAAAACAGCAAAATACAAGAGGACATGATCCAAAACATGTCATGATTTTGGGCAACTGATGGAATTTAACAGAATGACTCTGTTGGAAATTGATGTTAGAAACACTCTCTTTTGAATGATGCTGTAGTTGTGACATTAGAAGAACAGGAGGGCAGTAAAATAATGGCACACTACCTGGCTCTGCCACAGACAATATTAACACTGAGACTTCACTGGTTTTCAGCCTTTAGACTCAACCAATGGACAAAGCAAAGAGAGTATTTCCAATGAGAGAAGACAAACGTTATCAATCTCGCACTGTGAAAGTAAAGATGTAACAAGACATAGCTGATAAAGTCGAAAGATGACTGAGTGGGCAAGAGAGGTGGACAGAAAGGCGGTGGTACTTGTACCCTACTTTCACAAAATTTGGGATTTGAGGAAAAAGGCAGAGTGTAGACGGAGGGTCGGCGAAAAAGAGGAAGACTCACAGGGAGGACTGCCACAGTGGCTGCAACAACGGGCTTCGCAGAGAAAAGATCGTGAGGATGGCGCAGGACCCGGCAGTGTGTTGTTCTGTTGTACACAGGGCCACTGTGAGTCGGAACCGACTGGATGGCACCTAACAACAACAGATGGAACGAGAAATTAAAGGTCCATGAATATGAAAATTGGAAAGATAATCAATGGAGGGATTCATACAGTGAGAAAACTAAAAAGTGTTGTGTGTTTGTGTGAGTATCCATCTTTGTGACCTCAACTAGCACAGCAGACAGTTATTGGATAAAACCCAAAGCAGAGACACCAAAAACAGCTAAGTAAGCATATTATTAGTGTTACTAAAGTAAAAATCACTAACAGAATTAACAGGAACAATTTAAAAAGTGTTCCTTCTGGAGAAAACAGTTGCTTTTTATTATCAGCTGTTCTCTACTATCCGATTTTTTTTAACCATGTTCATGAAGTACTTTAATGTTTAGAAAATAATCATTTAGTTCAGGGGCTGGCAAACTTTGTCTGTAAACAATGAGATATTTTAGGTATGGCAGGCTATAAGGTCTCTGTCATAGCTACTCAACTCTGCCATTACAGCGCAAACGGACAATTTGTAAATGAATGGGCATGGCTATGTTCCAATAAAACTTTATTTACACGAACAGGTGGTGGGCTAGGTTTGGCCTGTGGGCTGTAGTGTGCGGATCCCTGAGCTAGTCCAATGTTTCCCAAACTACATACTACAGGATACTCTGATATACTTTAAGTGTACTCTTCCAAAAAGGAAAAAAGGGTTCCACATGCAAAAAGTTTAGAAAATTCTAGGTTAAACAATATTAAGCTAATTTATTTACTTCAGGGCTTCTCACAGCATTTAATGTGTTTATGAGCGTTGGAATAACCAGCACTGAAGTACTGTGTAGTACACAGCATTTCTCCAATTTGCTTAAACGCGCCGGAGGAACACTTAACTAGCAACATCTCCAGAGACACCAATGTTCTGTGCCACAGTTTGGGAAACAGAGGCATAATCTACTTTCCCCTCTTTAACAATGAATAAATAAGGCTCAGAGAGTAGCAAATTACTTGCCCAAGGCCACATGGCAAGATGGCGCCAGAACTGTGTTAGAACTCAGCACTGGCTTCTTCTCACCCCCATCCCTGAGGACAGTGCATGAAGATGTCTGGGTAACGAGCCAGGGTAAAGCCACTAGCTTCTCTGCCCAGAGTGGCTTTAAAGGACACACTTCAACACAGTGTTACTGTAACGCTATGACAATACTAAAACCTCAAAAAACGTAAGCCTCCAGGGTCAGATTTTATCATTTTCTTTAGAATCACCACAAGGTGGGGTGAACTTATTGGACACATTCACTGTGGGTCTGTTTTCTCGTCCTCAATTTTTTTTGGAGGGGGAGGGAGAAGAAGGATCTTTAAAAGAGAGAGAGAATAACTAATCTCTTACTCGCATGTAGAAATTTTTGAAATGGTGTATCTTTGTCTATGCGTATTTTCACCAAAAAAAAAAAAAGAGGTTGAGAAGTTAGAGGGTTGATATGTTGTGGGGCTGTTAACCAATGTTATAAAACAACATGTGTACTTCTGTTTCATGAGAAACTATTTGTTCTGTAAGCCTTCACCTGAAGTACAATAAAATAAATAAATAAATACATAAAGTTTATAAATAATTCACCAAACACCAGGACTACTGTGATGGTTAAGATTATACGTCAACTTGGCTAGGCCATGATTCTCAGTGCTTTGGTAGTTGTATAATGTCATGATCACTTCCCTGTTGAAATCTGATATGCGATCACCCCCGTGATGGAATCTGCTGCGTGGTACCGGTGAGCCGCGGGGCCTGTGGCAGTCCTCTGCCAGCTACTTCCTTCCTGCTTGACTTGCAAAGGTTTTTAGCTTCTTCCAGACCCAGGAGCTACCTCTTGTCATTCATCTCACCTCCAGTCCCTGGGCCTTGAGCCAGCAGCTTACCTGTTGATCTTGGAATTCATCCATCTTCACAGCCTCCAAGCAAGAGTCCTGTTCCCTGACCTGCTGATCTTGAGTTTGCTAGCAACTGCAGCTACATGAATTGGAAGAAGCCTTGCGGTCTTGCCTGCTGATCTTGGAATTCGTCGACCTTCACAGCCTGTGAGCAGGAGCCTTGCTCTCCAACTTGCCGACCTTGGGTTCACCAGCTTCTGCGCCTGCATGAATTGGGAGAGACCTCCACCCTGATCCACGGACTTGGGACGTTCTAGCCTCTACAAGTGCATGAGCTGTTTCCTTCATATAAATTTCTATCTATATATATTTATACGCTTTACTGATTTTGCTTCTCTAGAGAACTCAGCCTAAGACAACTACCAATGAATTTAACAATTCCCATGAATGTATTACATTTTGGATTTTGTATGCAATACATTCTAACATGTACTTGATAAAGATATGGTTAAATAAATGCCCAATTAAAAAATGAGATAAATACAAACATCGTCAATAATCAAAAAAATTAAAAATAAATAAATAAATAATCTTTTACTCAATTTATTTATGAAGTCCCTGGGTAATGCAAACAGTTAATGCATTTGCTCACTAACTGAAAGGTTGGAGGTTCAAGTCTACCCAGCCACATCTTGGAAGAAAGGTCTGGAGATCTGCTTCTGAGAAATCAGCCTTTGAAAACCCTGTGGAGCACAGCTCTACTCAGATGCACATGGGGTCACTATGAGTCACAGTAGACTCAATGGCAACTGGTCTGGTCTGATCTATTTATGATTCTAGAGCATATAATCCAGTGTTACTAAGCACACTGTATTTTATGACGTAAAAGTAATGAGTAGCTGTTGATTAACCTCTCACTGAACATACAGCAACATACAAGCACAGAGAGTGTGTTTTAGGAGATAAAGGGAAGTTTAGGAGTATCAGGACAAAAGAAAAAGGCTCGAGAGACCTAAGATCTAAGTGAACATCCTAATTTCTTATGGAGACAACACAAATATACGAAACAAAGCAACATATTCCCGAACACAGAAATGTACAGGATATAAACTGGATTTTTAAAAAATGAAAAAATAGAGTTTAAACAGGTGGTCCAAGGAAGGTGGGATTAAATAGAATGGCAGATATCCATTCTGAAAACAACACCCTGGTTTCTGAATTTTAGAGTGTTCATACCATATCTCTATTTTCTTCTCTTTTAATACACAAATCAACCATTCCGTTTTCTCCATGTTTTGCAAGTGTGCTTTCATAGCCTCTGACTATTAGTAAAGATTCTTTGCCAACTTAGCTAAGGTGAAGGTGTCCCCTGACACCCTCATTAATGGTGTGAAAATGAAACCTGCTTCTTCCAGAACTGTGGGAATGCTACCTCTGACAGAATTCCCATACAGACCAAGTCCAGGTCAGATTGCTCCAGAGGTTGTCAGTGCGTGGCCCACTGGGAAGAGAAAGAGCAGCTACAGTTGACCTACAAACCCTGCCTTGGCCCTCTACCAAGTCAACGCTTGTTACAACCCACAAACTGTCCCTAAGGTCAAAACTCCGGCCCTGAGACTTGCTCCAATGGCCTAGCCCAGTGGGAAGTTGTCCAATCTTTGAGACACAGTCATCAGATCCTTAAGAGACCACTTAATTACACAAGACTTCCTTTCACTACACTCCTAACATCCCTGGGTGCTGTGGGGCTGGACAAGGAGGAAGAAGCTGCAGAGCAAGAAAGGTGAGAAACCATGCAGGTGTTGAATGAGGTCCCTGGGTTATAAATGCACACAGCTCAACGTACGCCATTCACTATAAGAAACCCTAGCCACACATGGCGACCGAGACGTGAAGTGTGGTGAAACTGAGGAACTGAATTTTTAACTTTAATTGATTTTCATTTTTTCCATTAAACATACATGTATTGCTTTGGTAGGACTACATTTCACATTAGCTGCTGGATTTCATAAGATGTTATTGTATCGTAGTGTGACAGGCATGTATATCATTTCTGGCATTACACATAAACACATCACTGATCTCGTTTCTGGCAACAAGTAGATTCATTTTGAATGATATTTCTTCTACACAACGATGACGCATTGTAACGTGTTTACTGGAATATTTTATGTGGACAGCACAAGTTACAGTGATATCTATGCAAATCATAATTGGAAATTGAAACACATTTTAACTACAGCGTAATTAAATTATTTAAAAAATAAATATGGTCAAAATTTCATATTTAATCACCCTTCAGCCAAAGATTAGACAGCCCCATAAAACAAAACAAGACGAATGAGGCACAACAGCCCAGGACAAGGACTAGAAGGCAGGGTGTGACAGGAAAGCTGGTAACAGGGAACCCAAGGTTGAGAAGGGAGCGTGTTGACATGTCGTGGGGTTGGTAGCCAATGTCATAAAACAATATGTGTACTAACTGTTTAATGAGAAATTATTTGCTCTATAAATCTTCATCTAAAGTACAATAAAAAAAGAAATAAAATGACTTACTGCATTGAGCAAATCTGCTGCAAAAGACCTCTCTGAAGTGTTAAAAAGCAAAGATGTCACTTCAAGGACTAAAATGTGTCTGACCCAAACCATAGTATTTTCAATCACTTCATATGCATGTGAAAGCTGGACAACTAATAAAGAACACTGAAGAAGAATTGATGTCTTTGAGTTATGGTGTTGTCGAAAAATATTAAATATACCACGGACTGCCAGAAGAATGAACACAACTGTCTTGGAAGAAGTACAGCCAGAATGCTCCTGAGAAGTGAGGATGGTGAGACTTCATCTCATGTATGTTTGACATCTTATGAGAAGAGACCAGTCCCTGGAGAAGGAAATCATGCTTGGTAAAGGAGAAGGTCAGCAAAAAAGAGGAATACCCTCAATGAGATGGAATGGCAGTGGCTGTAGCAATGGGCTCAAACATAACAATGATTGTGAGGATGGTGCAGGACCAGGCACTTTTTGTTCTGTAGTACATGGGGTGGCATGAGTTGGAACTGACACGGCAGCACCAAACAACACCAGCAGCACGCCATCAGGCAGCAGAGCCAGGCTCGGACCCAGGCAAATTTTTCAATTTGTTTTTTTTTTTTTTGTTTTTTTTTTTTTTTGGTGTTTGATCCTAGCAATATTGCCTCACAGATCCATTTTTAAAATCTAAGCCAATAAAAAAAAAAATCATATTTAAACCAAAAATCTTGGTACGGATGTAAAACTGAGTGGAAATGCATAAGCTAGAACTATAATTAGAATAGTAAAGGAAACAAGAGACTGGAAGAAAGTAAGCAACAAATTTCATGATCAATGGCAATTGTAATTTCCCACACAGAACAAAATTAAAAAGTTGTTTGCTGCATTTCAAAAATCAAAGGCAACAAAGCAGACGATATTTTAGTGCATGGGCTGCCACAGCAAGCACAGAGAAGACAATACTAAGAAACAAGTTCAGCAAATACATAGTGAATTTGATACAAAGTTTCCCTTCAACAGTCCAAAAAAAAAAAAAAAAACCTGATGGAACTGGTCACCTGAAATCAGAATTAGATGTCAAACAAAAATTTATAAATAATTTTTGACAAAATCTGAGTGATAACTCTGGTCCGCTATGAAACATAGATTCCTGTGCAAAAGAGGAAACCATTTTACACAGAACCCATTGTTAGAAAATTGCAAGGAAAAGAATAAAAAAGATACTGTACAAAAACGGAAAGATCTTCAAGCAACCAAACAACTGCCCAAAAAAGTTGCCGTAGAGTCGAATCCAATTCATGGCAACCCAGGTGGGTCAGAATAGGGTTTTCAACAGCTGTCACCTTTCGTAAGTACACCAGTAGATCACCAGATCTTTCTTCTCTGGTATCTCTAGGCGGACTCAGACTTCCAGCCTTTCAGTTAGCAGCCAAGTACGTTAACAGTTTGCACCACACACTTGCAAACCCTTTTTAATAATATCAAAGATCCACAGACTCAAAATTTGAAAATTTACAAGTAGTTTTCTTTAGTTTTAGATGAGTTGTGCAATTTAAGTGGCACTGCCCAACTAATACTTAGGGTACCTTTTTTTTCTCAAAGGATTTCCAAACTTATGAAGAAATGGACTGAATTATGTTCCCCCGAAAACGTGTGTAACAATTTGGCTAGGCCATGATTCCCAGTATTGTGTGGTTGCCCTCCATTTTGTGATTGTAATTTTACATTAAAGAGGATTAGGGTGGGATTGTAACACCACCCTTAGCCAGGTCACATCCCTGATCCAATATAAAGAGAGTTTCCCTGGGGTGTGGCCTGCACCACCTTTTTTCAGGAGATAAAAAGGAAAGGGAAGCAGAGAGTTGGGGACCTCACACCACCAAGAAAGCAGCCCCGGGAGCAAAGCGTGTCCTTTGGACCTGAGGTTCCTGTGCTGAGATGTTCCCAAAACAAGGGAAGACTGATGACAAGGAGCTTCCTCCACAGCTGACAGAGAAAGAAAGCCTCCCCCTGGAGCTGACACCCTGAATCTGGACTTGAAGCATACTAGACTGTGAGAGAATAAATTTCTCTTTATTAAAGTTTCCACTTGTGGTATTTCTGTTACAGCAGCACTAGATGACTAAGACAACAGCATAAAAAAAATTAAATTCATAAAGCATAGATATTTTTTAATTCTTTACATCTATCAAAGAAAACATTCAGTTATATATGAAAAAAAAAGTTGCTATCAAAATGGACAGTGCTCCAGCTATGTTGGGTCAAACATCTAGACTTACTAGATTTTTAAAACAAGAGACGGGTGGTTCTCTTACACTTTATTTCATTGTATTATACTTAATTTGTATTAGTGTTATGAAGCAGAGTTTATGAAAACTGTCATGAATACAGTTGTTAAAATTGTTTAGTATGTACATATAAATGCTTTGAATTACCACCAGTTTATGAAACTACTGAAAGAAATGGAAGACAATGAATTTAATGATCATGTGTTCTTTGCCAATGCTTTCTGGTTGCATTGTGGAAGAGTTTTAAAAAGATTCACAGTACAGTTAACTCCTATTCAAATTCTTCTTTTAAACAAAAGAAATGCATGTCAAATATTTATTAAAGATAAGACAGTAGCAGAGCAATTTATGTTTTTTTACAAATATCACACTACATATAAATGAGCTAAACTTGAAGACTCAAGAAAATGAAAGTTTATTTGTGACTTTGCTAGACACATAGAAGAATTTATATTAAAATTTATACTTTTCATAGAACAGATAAAAATAGTTTTTTTTTATGAAATGAATATGCAGAATACTTAATTAAAACCAAAAGTGTTATATAAACTGCCTTCAAAAACTACAAGGAAAATTTGAAAGATGTTTTGCTGATATTGATAAATTTAGAGCTCCTTTTCAATCTGTCTAATACCTCTTTGAATTTAATGTTATAATACTGATTTGACATAAGAGATACTGAATTTGTACAACTTGGACAGAAGTATCTTTGAAATTGATATGCTTTTCTTTCAAAAAGTCAAATCAACTCTTCTAAAAAATATGAACCAGTTGTGTCAAAATAAATGTAAATATTATTGGAAAACTTTAAGTATATTTGGAATTTGGTTTTACAAAACTACTTTTTCAACTATACATTTTATGAAATATAAATACAGATCAAGTATTTCAGATGAAAACGTATAGTCCAAATTCAGATCCGCTGACTGTGAAATACACACCAAATTTCAAGACTTAGTACCAAAAACTAATAATACAATATCTCATTAATATTTTTATATTGATTACATGTTGAAATTATAATATTTGGGTAGACTGGGTTAAATATTATTTTTAATAATTACTAAAATAATTTCACTAGTTTCTTTTTTTATTTTTTAATGTACAGGCTACTAAAATTTTAAAATTACATATATGGCTCATATGATATTTCCACTGAACAGCTAGAGACTCTTGTTACAGTAAACTCTTTTTCCAGAAGTATCAATATCATGAGAGTTTCTTAAAAATGCAGAATCTCAGGTCCCATCCCAAACCTAATGAACATAATCTGATTTTAACAAGAATCCCAGGTTTGGCCAAGATGGATTAACAAGGACCAGACTGACCCTTTTGCCTGAAACAATGAGAGAGATACAAAGAAATGGAGAGAGGAAGAGAAACCAGACAAAATATATATGAAAGAGTGGTTTTCAGGACAAAGGACATTGGGTAACAAAGGGCAGTGCTTCCTAAGGGATGGGAAACAAATGACTGCCCCAGCTTGCTGCCTGGAGAATTTTCTGGCCATGGCACAGGGAGGGGGCCCCAGGAAGAACATACTGGACTCTCTGAGTTTAGTATACAAACTGAGAGTCTTGGGAGATCATAGAGACCACAGAGTACCAAAAAGAAGAGAGCTGCACAAAGAAAAACTCCAAAGATCTGCAGAGTTGTCCCTGAGCATTCAGTTGAGTTTGATCAGTGTATGTATGTGAGGAAACTACCCGAGGCTAGAGAAAGAACTACCAGAAAAAAATTAGATGTAACAGTGCCTGCTGATCACACAGGGATGAGAGCAGTGCCTGTTTCCACCAGACCAACTAGAAAAACTCATAATTCAGGTGGTATGGGGTACAGCGCTCAGGAAGATCTTGCCTCATTAAACCAAAAAACACCAAACCCACTGCCATCGAGTAAATTCTGATTTATAGGAACCCTATAAGACAGAGACAAGTAGTGGCTGGTGGATTGAAACCACTGACCTTTTGGTTAGGAGCCATATACTTAACCACTGTGCCACCAGGGCACCTGCATCATTAAAACCAAAAAACTCACTGCCATCGAGTCAATTCCAACTCACAGCGACCCTATATAGCGCAGAGTAGAACTGCTCCACAGGGTTTCCAAGAAGCAGCTGGTGGATTCAAACTGCTGACCTCTTGGTTAGCAGCCAAATGCTTAACCACTATGCCACCAGGGCACCTACCTCATTAAAACCAAAAAACCCACTGCCATTGAGTCAATTCTGACTCATAGTGACCTTAAACAGGACAGAGTAGAACTGTTCCACAGGGTTTGCAAGACGCGGCTGGTGGATTCTAATTGCTGACCTTTTGGTTAGCTGCCTGAGCTCTTAACCACTGTGCCACCATGGCTCCTGCCTCATTAGTAGGGCATAATTATCCCTAGACTGAGCACTATTACAGTTATGTCTAACAAATCTTAAAAAGCAAGACCCAAAATCTTAAAAGCTTGTCTCCAAGTAATTTAGCTCTGCCCCAACAAAGTTTAAGAATGCATACTATATTCTTATACCCAAGAAGGTAAAATTTACAATATCTGGCATCCAATGAAAAATTACCAGCCATGCAAAGAAGCAAGAAAATACAACCTACAATGGGAAGAGACAATCAACAGAAACTGATGTAGAATTGAGACAGATGTTAGAATTAGCAGGCAAGGAAAGATATTCAAGATTTTAAGTAGAGACATGGAATATATAAAAATACTAATCAAATGTCCAGAGATGAAACCTATTATGTATGAGGTAAGAAACATACTGGATAGAATTAACAGTGTGGATCGAACATTGCAGAAGAAAAGCTTAGTGAACTTGAAGACATAACAATAGAAATTATCCAAAATGAAAAACAGAAGACACAGTTTTTAAAAACAGAGCATAAGCAAACTGTGGAGACAACTTCATGCAGCCTAATACATATGTAACTGAAGTCCACAAAGGAGGGTGGGGACCAAAAATAATATTTGAAGAAATAATGGCTGAAAATATCCCAAATTTAATTAAAAAATATAAACCTACTGATTAATTAAAGAAGCTCAACTAACCTCGAGCACAAAAATATGAAGAAAAATACACCAAGGCACATCATAATCAAATTGCTGAAAACTAGTGATAAAGAAAAAAATTTTAAAAGCAGTCAGAGGAAAAAAGACATATTACATACAGAGGATCACAGATAAGGATGACAGCAGATTTTATGCTGAAAACAATGCAGGTAACAAGAAAGAGAAGTAATATCTTTAAAGAATTGAAAGGTGAAAAAAATGTCAACCTAAAATTCTATACCCAGCAAAAGTATCTTTCAAAAAGAAAGGTGAAATAAGGATTCTATCAGGCATACAAAAATGGAAAGAATTCATCAGCAACACTCCTGCAAAACAAGAAATGTTACAGGAAGTCCTTTAAGCAAAAGGAAAATGACATTAGGTAGAAATACGGATCTACACAAAAGAATGAACACTGGAAATGGTAATTACATGGGAAATACATAAGATTTTTCTTATTTAAATCTCTTTAAAAGAAAACTGACTGATTAAACAAAAATAAAACAATTTAGTGTGGGGCTTATAACATATATAAAACAAAATATATGACAACCATAGTACAAAGACCGAGACAGAAATATACTATTGCAAGGTTCTTACGGTATATGTGAATGGTATAATATAACTTATAAGTAAACTATGATAAGTTAAAGATATACACTGTAAACTCTAAAGCAACCACTAAAATAACTAAACAAAGAGATAGCTAATTACCCAACCAAGGGAAGGAAATGAAATCATAAAAAATACTCAAGAAATCCAAAAGAATTCAGGAAAAGGGAACACAGAACATATGAGATAAATAGAAAACAAACAGCAAGACAGCAGACTTAAACCTAACCGTGTAAATAACACACTAAATGTAAATAGTCTAAATACTCCAATTAAAAGGCAGAGACTGTTATATTGGGGGAGGGAAAAAAAAGCAAGATTTAACCATATGCTGCCTACAAAACACGTACTTTAAATATAAAAACATAAATAGTTAAAAGGAAAAGGCCTTTTCAGAAAAGCTAGTCTTAAAAGATAAATCTCAGAATTTAGAGATGGTAGACCTGGAGGTAATACCAGTCCCACCACTTATATTCAAACTCCTTGAGAGTCAATGCACTCATCTATGGGGCTACACTAGGAGCTATTGTGAGGTAAAGAGTACATGATGCCTAGTACATAGCCTAACAAAGAGTGCACGCGCAATAAATATTACTGACTAGTTACTGACTAGTAACTACTCAGTCCAAATGCTCCTGGGATAAGCTGAGATAAAGTTTCTAGCATACCTGCTTGAATAACCCCAGTATGGATGGAAAAGGTCAATATCTTCAACAGCGAAGCATGCCAGTGTCTGTATTTTGATCACTGAAAATCCTGAGACAACATCCAACATTGCCCACGCTTTTCCTTCTCCCCCTCAATGAAGAGCTTTCCTTTATTTATAGGGATAACTTAAACTCTTCTAACAGTTGTTGCTTTCCAATCTCATCATGGATTAACAAAGAAAGGAAGAAGTTGGACAGCTTTATGACAATGTTTTAACTTGTGATACACAGAATATCAGAAATGACCATAACTATTTTGTGTTTTGTAAAAAGACCATTGAGAAATCTCTATCATTTGTTATTGGCTCAGCAAGTCAAGAGTGGAAAAAACACAGCGAGCAGTCAGAAGACCTGGGTTACCAGCCAGACTCTGCTGCCTACTTGCCTTATGATGCTGAACAGGACACTTTTCTTTGTGAGCCTTAATTCCCTCATCTATAAAAGGAAGATAAAGAAACATGCCATGCTCATCTCACATGGTGCAAAAAGAATGAAAATAAGATGCACATGAAACCATAAAGCACTCCAAGTGCAAAGTATTATTATTTTGAGTGCTCATGGTCATTGGTTTCTCCTATTAATATAGAAAATCAAGAAGTAATTGGAGAGGGGAAAATTGTTAAATTATCAATCTTCTATTTTTCTTCTTTTTAGATTTATGCACTCAAAATTGTTTCAGCAAGCACCAAACCTCCAAATAGGTAGTTTTCGAAACTCAGAAACTCCCCAAGTTACTAATAAAAATAAAGAAGTGCAGTAACAAGACAAAGTCTAAGTAACTTATCCAAGAACATAACATAAAGCCCTAAAAGTTAAGAAATTTTGGCTTAACATTGATCCAAACTTTCCCTAAAAACCCAGCTAGAAGGTTAAGAAAACTATACCTCAATAAAGCCGTTTAAAAAAAAAAAAAGGAAAGAAAACAGTGGCAGTGATCCTTTTCCAGGTTTTACAAACTAGAATTCTTTCCACATCGGCACCATACTGGCCTTCTAAGGATACACACTTTAAGAAAAAAACAGAGTGTTTTCATTATGAGCTGGAGCCAGATCTGGGACAATAAATGTCTTTAGCAAAACTAGACAACATACTTGAATCCCAGCTTCCAGACCCAACTTAACCTGTTGTCATCAAGTCGATTCCAACTCATAGCAACTCTATAGGACAGAGGAGAACTGCCCCATAGGGTTTCCTAGGCTGTCATCTTTATGGAAGCAGATTGCCACATCTTTCTCCCATGGTGCGTTCGAACCGCCAACCTTTTTGGTTAGCAGCCAAGCGCTTCACCACTGCGCTGTCAGGGCTCCTTAACTTGAATTTAAAGGCACTAAAATGTACAGCCCTAATTTGACAGTTTTGTTCTTAAATTTTACTACATTAGCATCAGACCGTGCTTATGAAATCAATATGTGACCTTCTTTGTGGTATATCACTACAGCTTATGGACTAAGTCCCCCTAGACAGTGAACGGGATCTAGATAATCTTAATCCTTCACCTACTAGATGCATGATTTTGGCAAGTCGTGGTACCCCTTTGAGCCTCAATATCTCATCTGTGAAATCAAAATACTACTACCTGCTTTATGTGGCTGCTATGATGACATGAAATTAGACATGTGAAAGTGCCTAGCAGAGTGCCCTCCACATAAAGGTGTTCAATGATTATTTGTAGTTTAAACAATCATCTCAAATTTAAATTACAATTATTCATGACAAGTCATCTTCGGTGTTCAAACTGAAAATGTCAGTATTTGCTGTCAAGAAGGCATTACTCTCAGCAAGAGCTATTTGTCCCACCAGACTATAAACAATACTTGAAGGAATAATAATAGAAATATCTTGAGAGAGAAATCTACTGTATTTTTACACAAATAATGCGCACCTTCTACGTGTGTTTGCCTACCGTGCCCTCCCCCCATGAGGTATTTTCCTAAGCGCGCTATGCTGATTTTTTTTACAGAAACACATAAAAAAATTAGCATAGCTGCATTTATGAAAATACCTTGGGAAGGAAGGGCGCGGCTGGCAAACACAGGTAGAAGGAGCATGCTATTTGCATAAAAATAAGTGCTCATACCATGAAATTTATTCTTTTCATCTTTTAAATTGTCTTCACTCTCCAGTCTATACTGAAATTAAAAAAATATTAAATCCACAGGCAATATCATATTTATCAACACTCAGAGATAGTAACTAATCCAGTGTCTTAGTTATCTAGTGCTGCCATAACAGAAATACTACAAGTGGATGGTTTTAACGAAGAGAAGTTTATTTCCTTACAGTAAAGTAGGCTAAAAGTCCAAATTCAGGGTGTCAGCTCCAGGGGAAGGCTTCCTCCTTCTCGGCCTTCTCATCAGTGTTCCCCTGGACTAGGAGCTTCTCAGCGCAGGGATCCCGGTCCAAAGGACGCGCTCTGCTCCCGGCACTGCTTTCTTGATGGTATGAGGTCCCCCTGTCTCACTGCTCACTTCTGTCTTTATATCTCAAGAGATTGCCTCAGGACACAATCCAATCTTGTCAACTGAGTCCTACCTCACTAATAGAACTGCCACCCATCCTCCCTCATTAACATCATAGAGACAGGTTTACAACATACAGGAAAATCACACAGTACCAGGAATCATGGCCCAGCCAAACTGATATACACATTTTTTGGGGGACATAATTCAAACCATGACATCCAGTAACCCTAAATAAAATGGAGGCAACTTTTGACTGTTTCTACAGCTCATTAACCCTCTCCACTTGTCCCTATAATGGAAAACAATAGAAAAATTGTTTGCAGAATACGATACAATCAATCAGAAAAGTCCCTCTTAGCTAACTAGAAGCAATCCATGTGAATCTGGCAAGAAAAGAAGATAAAAGACTCGGAGAGAAGGTTTGGGTGATGGCTGTGCAAACACAGCAGCGAACTTTTAAAAGCCAAATTCTAGTGGAAACAAGAAATAATGGAGAAGAAAATGGGTATTGGGGACCATGAGTACAGAGCCAACGAAATATGGGTGGGTTCATACATGTGGGTGGTTCTACCGTCAGATGAAAGATACGACCCGCTGAACCTAGAGGAGCCCTGGTGGCGCAATGGTTAAAGCGTTCACTGAAAGGGCAGCGGTTCAAACCCACCAGCAGCTCCACAGGAGAAAAGATTGACCATCTGCTCCAGTAAAGATTATAGCCTAGGAAACCCTATGGGGGCGTTCTCCTCTGCCCTATAAGGTCACTGCGAGTCAGAATGGACTCAATGGCACACAACCACACTAACAGTTGAAGCTAGAACCAATGTCTATCCCCAAAACGAAAGTAACAAGTTTTCCACAATACGTTTGTGGCTTCCTCTACGTCGGCTTTTTTCTTTTTTCTTTTTTTTCTAGACACTAGACGTGGAACCAATCGGTTCCTGGAAAAAAACGAAGCGTTTTCACTGACTGCTGCAGCTGACTCTTGTTTTCCTCCGACACCGGGGGGACCAAGTACAGAAAAAAAAAAAAAATACCACACAATGAATGCTTTTAGTTTTTTAAAAAAGTGATGAGGAAGTTTTTTGTATTTTTTTTAAATACACAAATGTTGGGTTACATAAATAATCAACCAAAACATTTTTAAACTGTGTAATTTTCTTGTCAAGTATATAATACGTTGTTTTTTGTGTGTTTTTTTTTTCTTTTTTTCCTGGAAACTCAATGTCAGAAGTATATGACAATGACTGTATTTCAAAAGATAATTGGATAATTCTCGGGTTGGAATGAAATATATATATGTAAATCCTATTTAAGAGCCTTATATCAAATCCATTTTTAGGAATGGGATGGATAGTCTAAGATTACTTGAAGTAAACTCTGTCTAAACTTGAGCTCATGGATTATCAATTTTTCCAGGAATGTAGGTCTCAGCCTGCTTTTGGACTTAAAATCTGATGGGCTGAAAATTTTTTTCATCCCTTAAATTGTCTCCATCCTCTACAAGACTTTGGTCTTAAAAAAAAAAAAGAGCACATTCACTCAAAAATCCCAACCGTGGAATCGCCTTATTATGGCAGACAGCTGAGGCACAGGGGTCTGTCTTTCTACTTGCACTGTTCTCAAGAACATCTGAAACACGACATACAGACACAGCCCTAACGCACAACATGCTTGTCCAAGTTTTTCTTGACCCCAGGGTACTATTGTCCCTGGGTGGTGCAAACGGGTAGGCCCAAACTATTAGAGAAAAGGCTGGTGGTTCGAATCCACGCAAAGGCACCTCGGAAGACAGCCTATCTGCTTCCAAAAGGTCACCGCCTTGAAAACCCTATGGAGTAGCTCTACTCTGCACACGTGGGGTCACCATGAGTCAGAATCGACTGAATGGCAACTATCAACAACAACAGAGTGCTCTCATCCTGCAGAAGGCTGCCCTTTGTCCTCCGTGCTCCCTTTGGAAGACAGCCGCTTCCAGCTTCCCTTCCCAGTCCTCTTTGCCTACAATACAACTGGCTACTGCAGAGGGGCAGAGGCTTCCTCCAACCTGCCCTGCCCAGGATTCTTAAAGGTCACACCGGGGTATTTTTGTTTTTGTTTCAAAAGGCGGGGAAGAAGAGAGAAAAACAATGTAGCCTACCCTGTGCTGGATGGGAAGAGATGAGACTTCTGAGAGCCTGTGCTCGGTGCACAGAGATGTCATGGCGAGTGTGTTTCCGCTCAGTGGGGGACCCATTTAAGAACAGACCCTAATGAAGAAATTACTCTTCACATCAACAGGCCTGAAATATAACCACTTTGTCTCCCAGGCACAGTTGAGAACAGAGAGACAGAAAGCAGAGGCTGCTGGCTGCAATGTACAGGACCAACAGAAGAGGCAGAGAGCTGTTGGGCTGACGTCCCTCCTGCAGTGACAGGAAGACTGGCAGCCAGTCTCTGCACAGCTCGGCAGAGGGACGAGAAAGCCTCCTTAGAAACACAGTTGACAAAATACTGAATGTAATGGATACTCTGAGAAAATAAATAATTACAGACTCAGTAACTGTCTAGACTAAGTTCCCTGGTCTATCCTTTATATGATAGTGGGGGTAGATGAGATGCCCCGTGTACAAGCTTTATGCAGAACGGCCCTCCAGGCTTCCTCCTTCTTTATTACATCCCTAGTCACAGGGCTAGAAGGAAAAGGAAACTCAGGAGCACGCTGATGGGGAGTCTTCTTTTATTGTGTGAGGTTGAAGACCTTGGATCTACTGGGTTTTTTTTGTGGTAAAAATATATATACATATATATACACACACATACATATACATATATACACGCACATACATATATATACACTTACGTATACATATACACATACAGATACATATTATATCCATATATATCTCTATATATCACGGCAGCCCCATGTGTTACAGAGTAGAACTGCTCCATAGGGTTTACTTGGCTGTAACCTTTACAGAAGCAGACCACCAGGCCTTTCATACGGAGAGTTGCTGGGTGGGTTTGAGACTACAGCAGCAAAACAACAACAACAAAATGTACGTATAACAAAACACTTGCCAATTCAACAATTTTTACATGGACAGTTCAGGGACATGGATTATGTTCATCATGCTGTGCAATCATCACCCCTATGCATTTCCAAATTATTCCCTCACCGCTAACTAGAACTGAACATCCCCTAAGCAATGACTTCCCTTTCCCCTCCCACCCAGGTGCTACTACTTATTAGTTGTCTTTCTTCCTTGGAGACACTTAACCTATGGAGGCCTCTATAAGATTGTGCTGATTAAGAGAGGAAAGGCATGTCAAGCCCTCAGCACCGTGTCCAACACAGTATACAGTCAACACGTGACAGCCACCACCATCACCGTCATTGCATCCATTATGTATCTTGAATATGTGTCCATCACAACACCTATGACACTCGCTGTGTGTATTTGTTTATACATTTATCTCCAGATTATAAGCTCCTGGAGGGTAGGGCACATTCTATATTCTAAACACCAACGGTGCTCAAGTGCGTATACACACACACACACACACACACACACACACACACACACACACTTCAGAAAGAGTAATTTTGGTGCAGTGAGCAAGGACCAGGTGGGTGGCTCCCAAGCTCATGTGAGCCCTGCTGTACCGCCCTGGCCAAGCCAAGGCCACTCAGTGCTGCTGGTCCCTGCAGCCCTGGCTCAAGGCAGGGCAAGAGCACCCTTTCTGTTGTTGCCCAACTGCCATTCTGCTCCACGCCGGACCTTGTTCCCATAACCCTCAGTGTTCACGGCTTTAGGGAGAAAAATAAAGATTCCTAAATCAGAGTCAATCTGCAAGGATCTTCTAAGGGCTACACTGTTGTATATTTTCATGGACACAGGATCCCTGCTAGGAAATACCCCTGATGAGCCTCTTGAACCAAAGGCACCAGTACAGTCTTCTCATGACCAAACATCCATGATTTCCACACAAGACAGACTGGCCTCCAAGCACAATCAGAACCTTCCAAGAGCCTCAGAAATATCATTTGCAAACACACACACACACATTCATTCTGCTCTATGTATAATTTCCATTTACAAAGGAAAGGTTCTCCAAAGACAAGCTCATGTTTCAGTTACCCTCAAGGTACTGCCCCTGTGAAGGAAAAGCCAAAATAAATTTCAAACCTTTTTCCCCAAAGGTGAGTCCTTTGAATGCCCTGACCTGACCAGTTTCAAAACCGGTGCACCCAAGTTTCAATTCCAAAGAATCAATTAAACAAAACAAAGGCTTCCTCTAAATAAAAACTTGATCCAGTATTTAATGTAATTATTACGCTCAACAGAGGTGGCAGCCAACAGGCTTGACCCAGGACAAAGGCAGAAGGGCTTGCAAATTGCCGACAAGGAAAACCTGAAGGACAGAGAATATACTTCTCCCGCACCGTCAGAAAAGGGGGAGGGGGAACGGAAGAGAGAAAGAAAGAGTGGAGCCAGCGGCTTAGGGTCGAAACAAAGCCCCGTCCTGGAAGCCGTGGGAGACTGCAGACACAAAGGGTGGGCCCGCACACAGGAGCTGCCACGGGCCAGCTGACGGGAAACGCGACGTGAGCGACAAGAAAGGACAGCCAGGGGGACGCTTACCCCCAGTCAAAGAGCAGGCTGGCTAGGGGGGACGAGGCAAGGAAGCCCCAATGACAGATGGAGATAAGGGCATGCCGGCAAACACTCCCAAAGACACTTGAAACCAGCGACCGTCAGGGAGGTGGCTGGGCGGCCACAACAGACCAGGAGCAGGAGGGGCAGAGTGACAAGAGAGAAAACAAAGGATCCTAGAAGGAGCTGGCGGGGATGAAGGGGTATTAGGGCGTGTGGGGGGCAGGACTGTGGGTGCACAGACTACTAGACAAGCCCTGAGCAAAGGAGGGGCCCTGCCACGGCTGCGCCCCCAAAGCTCATCGCTGTCTTCCTCCTACGGGGAAACGGCTGTGTTCTAACCTCTAAGGAGCATGGGGCTGAAGGGACAACACGGCCACCACAGGCTCCTTTACCAACAGCCACCCTACAGCAAAGGAGAGACAGGTTAACTTCAACCTTCCATCTCCGGCTGACATTCAACAAGAATTCCGCAGCTCCCCAAACCATTAAATAGAAATAAACGCTTTAACGCGGTAAACTTCAAGTCATCTGGAAGAGCTGGGCTGGTTGAAGGATGTTGGTCCCAATAACCACGCTGCGCCCGTGTGTGCGTGCATGCATGCGTGTGTGTGTGTGTGTGTGCGCACGCACACTGTGTGTGTGAGATAGGAAGGAGGAACACAGGCGTTGGAAAGCTAGCAACTGCACGGGAGAGGCAAGACTTAGAAACATAACACAGTAAGAGAACAATTATAGTGTGCAGGGAAGTGTAATACGGGAGAGATTTATCCAGCGGAAAACCCAGTGAAATAACCAGTGAGGACCACTATGGCCAGTCAAGCACAAGGAAGCCGCAGGAAGAAGGGGCTAAACCTCTAGCTTTGTATGGGTTCATCCTTCAGAAACTCAGGAGTCCCTGGGCGGTGCAGATGTTACACACTCGGCTGCTAACCAAAAGGCTGAAGGTTCAAGTCCACCTAGGGGCACCTCAGAAGAAAGACCTGGCAATCTACTTCTGAAAAACCAGCCACTGAAAACCTCATGGAGCACAGTTCTACTCTGACACACATGGGGTTCCCACGAGTCAGAATCGACCCAACAGAAACTGGTTTTAAGACTCAGCCAGTAAAAGTACTGAGCTTTGAGTCTTGAGATCTTGGTTCTAATCCTAGTCCAGGGGAAGTTCTCCAAGGCACTGAATCTCAGTTTCCTCTTCTGTAAAACAGAGACCCCTGGCCAGCAGCCTAAAAAACTAACAGAGTTCTTAAGAACAGCAATAAAACCAACTGAAAACTGAACCGCAATTAAACAAAAAAAAATCTATTATTACTGTGCAAAAAGGATGAGGTACAAGAGACACCTGACTGTGTACATGGAGCCCAGAAGGGGAGTACAAAGGGCTTAGAACTGTGGGGTCTAACTCAGCAACTGTGAGCCACTAAGGGATCTGAAGCAAGGGCAGGCTTCCTGTACAAGAGTCCCTAAGGGTCAGATGCGAATCAGAGTCCGGGAGTTTTATCCACATGCAAGTGATCACGGTTTATTTTATAACCTCTTTAGAGAACAAAGAGGACTGAGGTTGACTGAATCCCAACAAAGGACTGTGATTTATGTGGCAGCTACCAGACGGCACTGACTCATTTTCATTCACAGAAACTAGAAAGGCAAAACGCTGGACAGTGTTGGACAGGAGTTAGGAGACGGGGCTTACAGAGAGACACAGGTGCCCGGACATGAGCAAAGGCCTCTTTTAAGCACACGTGTGCAAAATACGATCAACTCTGGAATGCGTCTTCTCTCCTTCTGCAGCGGCCCTCCTTTTCAATTCGTATTGGCACGTCAACTTGCTACTCGGGTTTTATTTGCGCTGACGTGATTACGACACCACTCTGTACACAGAAAGGTGCCTGGAGCGGTGCTGGTACGGGCAGGGGCTGCCTATACCACAGCCCTCACCCCTTCACATTTGAGGGATTTGTTTGCGTCTGTCTTCTCTGAACTGGAGTCCACTGGGGGAGGCGGGCCTAAGCCTTATTCATCTTTATAGTTTTCCTAGGCCTGCCACATTGTAAACACACAAGGCCAGGTTTGCTGAATTAAACCAAATCGCCAAATCCCCTTGGATAAGTAACAACTTCTTGGGAACTCAATTTTCTCATCCATAAAATAAGGAGTGTGGGCAAGGTACCTTCCAGCTCCAACAAACAGAACTTAACTAATACGTTCAAATTATAACTTAATCTTTTAAAAATACAAAAGCATTGTCTAGGTTACATTGTAACTTACATATTTCATGCAATAGAAAAATGTAGATCATTAAACCTGGCTGACATGGCAATTTGGGAAAAAAAGCACTTAATTTCACTATTCGCCTTACTCCTTTGTTAGTCAATGAAATATGAAAGCAGCCTAGGCCGTAAATATGGAAAATTCTACATGCTAGTTACCTTACAAGACATTTATTTGGAACAAATGTTAATTCTGACATTTCCTGTTCAACCTTCTTCCCTGACAGAACATATCTGGAATCACAGTGACATAACAGAAACAAATCAGACTATTTACAATGGCTACAGTTTAACAAAGGCTCCTGGATTTTTACCTTCCTTGGGTACTGCACAAAGGCAGCAAATGCAAGTCCAGTTGCCCCCAGCAGCTGGCAAGCCCTCTCGCCCATATGTGAAGAAGTTGTGGAACAGCTGGGGAATGCAAGAAGCTTTTGAACAAGCTGCTGTGTGATCCGAAATAATGCTGCCTGTTCATCCACCGTACAATGGAAGCGACAGCCCAGCGCAGGTCCGGCGCATGCCTGCAGCTGCTTCTTCCTTCCCAGCCAGAGAGCAACAAGTGGCTACAAATGGAGCCACCGTGCACTAAAGCAGGGACCTCGGTCCTAACCCTTTACGTGCTGTAACTTGGTGACACAAATGGCTTATTTTCCAGTGTGAGGCAAAACTGCATTCTGCATTCAAATGTAAAACCCATATAATGCTTTCAGTGACAACCCCTTTCCGGTACTCAAGTCCCTTGAACTTCTTGGAGAGAACTTTCTGCTCTGCACAATCAGTGGCGTTTAATGAATGGCATTGTAAGGCTTCTAGGGCTTGAGCCCATGACTAACTGATTAAAAGATAAAAACGAAAGCAAAGCAACCGGCGATAAAATAGCAGTGTGAGAGGTCTGTCCAAAAAGACCTGGCATATAATAAGAAAACAACTTCTCTCTCCACTTGCCTTTGCGAAATTGTCACACTTTCCAGATTTTTAACACGCAACAGTGACAGTGGTGGCTCCCCCGCTGTTCAGCCTAGCTCCCTGCACCTCTTCAGGTCACCTTCTAAAAGCTGGGTTAGCAATTTTCCAGTCATACATAGTTTACCATATTTGAGCAAGTATTTGCAAAATGTTATATCTCCATCTCTCCTTCCTCCTCTACCAACTTGGTGGCTCACCTTTCAGCAGCCTCTCAGCAAATTTTCTGTTGTTCAAGGAGACGGCCCTTTACGCCCAGATTGGGCCAGGACAACCTTCAGAGATGCAGATCGTTTTCTTTATGCTATAGATGGCTGCTTCCTTTTCTCCTGCTCCTTTGGGTTGGAGTTTTGTTTTTGGTTTTTTTCTTTTTTAAATCCTGTCATCCTGGCCATTAGGGTATCGGCTTCAAATTTAAAGGAAAGGGAAATGATTGGCGGGCTGGCCACAAAATGACACGCTGGTACAACTAGAAGGACAGTTCTGTCGCTCCGGGGCTCTTGGAAATTCCTCAGGCAACTCGACAAAGTTTTCCATCACTACCAACCGCTTCCACTTTCCGACAAGAAGAAATAATCACTAACTGCACTAAACCGCCGTTTTAAGGAAGAAGAACAGCAAGCTCAAGGCGACTGTGAACTACTTCACCTCCCTGGATGAGGGGAGGAAGGCAAGAAAGGATTCCACTCTTAAACATCATCACCACCAAGTAACCACCAAGTTAACACCAAGTAACTACTACAGGCTAGGCAAGGAGCCCTGGTGGTACAGTGGTTAAGCGCCCCGCTGCTAACTGAAAGGGGTGGGTGGTTCAAACACACCAGGCGATCCGCGGGCGAAAGATGTGGCCATAAAGATTCCAGCCTTGGAAACCCTATGGGGCAGTTCTACTCTGGGGCCGCCACGAGGCGGACTCGACTCAATAGCAATGGGTGTATACATGCCAGGCATGTTGGGTGGCGAAGGCGGCTCATGATCGGCTGCTAACTTCTAAAGGCTGGCAGCTTGAGCCCACCCAACGACTCTCACTGCAGAAGAAGGGCCCTGTGAAGCGCTTCAAAAAAGATTACAGCCAAGAAAACTCTGTGGAGCAGCTCCACACTGTAACACATGGGGTTGTCAGGAGTCAGGGCCAACTGGACCGCAGCTGACATGGGCTAGACACTGTGCAGAGCACCTCAGCGTATTATCTAATCTGACCCTCGGAGTCCCTGGGTGGTGCAAATGGCTAACCAGCTTGCTGCTAATCGAAAGGTTGGAGGTTCAAGTCCACCCAGAGGCACCTTGGAAGAAAAGCCTAGCGATTTACTTGTGAAAAAGTCAGCCATTGAAAACTGTTGGGGGCACAGTTCTACCGTGAAACACAAGGGGTTGCCATGAGTCAGAATCGCCTCGAGGGCAACTGGTTCAATTTGATCCTTGTAACTTGAAACCTGGAGATACCGTTATTATCCCTGTTTTGAAAGAAGAAAGTGAAGCTCAGAGAGGCTGAGCAACTTGCTAAAGGTTAAAAGCAAACAACCAAACCTGTTGCCATCAGGTCAATTCTGACTCATAGCGACCCTATTGGACAGAGGAGAACTGCCCCACACGGTTTCCAAAGAGCAGCTGGTGGAATAGAACTGCAGACCTTTTGGTTAGAAGCGGAGCTCTTAACCACTGCGCCACCAGGGCATTTGAAGCCTGCCATCTGACTTCAGAGGCTTGCCCTTAATCATCAAGCCTCACTGTCTCCAGGACTGGCATACCACTAGGACATTCTTAGCCATAAACTGTCATTCCAGAGTTTCAAACAACATCTTTCTTTAAGGCAATACATTTTAAGTGCATTCAGGACAATACCAAAGCTCACAGTAGAAACTTGAGCTCAACGTTACATAAAGGTTTCTAGATGTTCTCAGATATCCAAAAGAAATGTTGGGATTTTAACTCATCAGCCAGTAAGGCTGGTCCCATTTCCAAGGCAGACGTCACTTCATTTTAAACCAATAGTCAGCACGGTGGTAGTCACGCAGCTTAAACCAGGTAGGAACTGCGGCTTCTTGTAACTGGGAAGGCAAGCGAACTCCCTGCTGGGTAGAGTTCCCCACTCCAGGCCCAGACGCCTAATGAGATGCCACCTAAAGCACAGGACAGCTATTTTAGACTCTCTTTGGACTTCTGGGAAAAGCCTTAGTTCTCTTCTTATACCCCGAGCTTTAAGTAAGAGACGCTGGCACTAACAAAAGCCAGCAATATATGGGAAGTCAATCAAATCCTAACGTTGAGCATGTATCAAACCCCCACCGACTAGGGTTACAGCACAGACCCTGACTCTGAAACCGGTGATCCATCAAAAAAGAATCCTCGGCAGCAGCCTGGGTTTTAACGCGATAACGTGAAGATCCTTTTTCCACAGTGTGTATGTTAAGATTTAAAAAAGCCATCGCCATGGAGTCGATTCCAATTCATAGCGGCCCTATAGGACAGGGTAGAACTTCCCCAGAGGATTTCCAAGGAGCAGCTGGCAGATTCCAACCACCGACCTTCTGGTTAGCAGCCGAGCTCTTAACCATTGCGCCACTAGGGCCCTCGTACATGAAGTATTTCATAAAACCCAGTTCCTGCCCCCTCCTTACAACACAAAGGCGGTGGGGGCAGAAAAGACCACCAAAGAAAACAACCGAATCCCACCCGTTGATTACCGAGTGCTAAGCCTTCCCGCCGAACACAGTGCCCTGGGTCTCCCTGCGGCGCACCACCTCCTCAGGTTCAACTCCCGGCGAAACGCCCTGCGCGCAGGGGTGGGGGTGCCGCCCCTGACATGTCAGTGACGATATTGTCAAGCGCTGGAGTTTGCATAAAGTTACCACAACCTCGGGGAAAACAAGTAGCTCTCAATTTGCTGGCCTTTCCCCTTCTGCGGAACTTTAAATTGCAGTAAACTGTCAGACTTCACAAGAGCTGTAAATGCCTACGCCACCAGCGCTTAACCCCGCACCTGACACCGATTGCGGCCTGGCCTGGAGCCTCCCCCGCCGCTCACGGTAATGCCATTACTGTACCGCCTTCTGGAGTTCCACATCCAGGTGCCGGGAGCTGCTGGCTGCTCCCACTGCGGACAAGCCACTCCTGCCCGTGGAGCCCGCACGCGGCCAGAGACTGGAAGGAGGCGCACGGACGGCGCCAGGCAGCCGAGCGCTGCGCGGGGATTTTGAACCGGCGCCGGCCTTGCGGAAGTGCTGGACGGGGGACCCGGAGCAGGGGCGCCGGGGCCGCTGAACTTCTCGCCCCTCGCCAGTCACGTCGGGAGAGGACACCCGCGGTTTCGCAGCCCTAAACACACGCACGCCCCACCCAGCCCGCCCCTTCCCTGCCCCTGCTCCTCGCTTAACGGGCCGCGTTTGCTAACTTCCCGAAACTCGGTGGAGGGAAATCCTGACCCGGGGCCTGCACCTCTCGGCGGCGAGCACCAGGGCGCGGCGGGGACGGAAGTGGGCGGGAGCAGTGGGCTGCACCGCGCCTTTGTTACTGCGCGGGGACCCCGCGGGCCTCCGGGAACACCCGGTCGCTGCGGCCCAGGGGTCGGTCTCCCCTCGCCCTCTGGCTGGCTCCCAGTTCCGCCGCCGCCCCCGGCAGGACCCGCCGGGAGCCAAAATAGAGCTGGCCCCACCCCCGGCCCCGAGGCGGCGGAGAGGGGCGCGCAGCGGCGAATCCTGGTGTCTCCGGCCTTAGCCCCGCGCGGGAGGGACGCGCCTCACCTTCCTGAGCCTTCCTCTACATCTCCCGATCTCAGAATCGCCAATTCCCGCCAGACTGCGGCCTGACAGCCCCAATTTCTCAGGAGCGCCGCGGCCACTCCCCGCTTCCTCCACACGGCGAGGATCCGGGTACCCCGTTCTCGGGGGGATTCATTTCGCTCCTTACCTGGAGGCTCGCACGAGTCCCCTCCCCTCCACCGACCCGCGCAGCGATCGAGAGCTGGCGCCCTCTGCCGGGCAACCGGGCGCGAGCACCCCCGGGCCGGGGCGAGGAGGAGGGGAACGGATCCCCAACATCAAGCTGAGCCAGGCGCAGGGACCCCCGCGCCTCCCATTCGCGGATCACCCCCTTCTCTAGCAGGGGGCGGCGCGCAGGGACCATCCTGGGGCAGCCCTGCTGAGGCCAGGCCAGAGCCCCTGGCGGAAGGGACCAGAGCTGTCCTCGCGCCCAAGACACAGACGCACGCCCGGAGTCGCCCCCTTCCCGGGCCAGCCAGTCCAGCCCTGTCCGGGGGAGGTGTCCCGAGGAAACCGCGATAAATCGGGCTATTTCATGTCCTGTTTTAAAACACTGGAAAGGTGGGTTTTACTGTGCTTAAAAACGAAGTGTGTCCTTGTATCTCAGCAGCCCTCCTCGGCCTCCTGCCCTCGAAATGTAAACGGACCGAGGGGAGGACGGTAGCGTGTCACGCCCCTGAGTCCTTGGGCTAGAGAGAAGCTTGGGACCAGCTCCAGGTGCAGTTCCAGCCCCAGGGCTGCGGGGGCTCTCAGATCCCGGCAGAGCTGCAGGTCCCGCTTTGGGGCTGGAGGCCGGGGCTGGCCTGTCGCTCACCCGGGCAGGGGGAGTGGCTGGAATCTTATGACTTGTTCTTTCGTCCGAGTAAACACACTTCCAGCAGGTTAGCCTCCCCCCACACAGGTCCCGAGTGAGACTCCGGAGGGGGACAAGGAGGAGGGGAAAGAGGAAATATAAGTTCCAGGACCCGCGTCCGGCCGCCGGGTGCGTGCACACACGCGTCCCCACTTCCCGATGGCACTCACCTTCTCCGCCCGCTCCTGCGGGAGCCCCGGGACGCGCGGGCAGCCCTCGCACACCTGCGCGGGCCCCGGCCGCCGGCACACAGTTCCCGGCCGCCGCGAAGTGGGTGGCCGCTACGCAGCGGCGCCGGGCCGAGGGGCTCCCACTCGCCCGGGACCTTGGTGGCGGCGGTAGGGTCCCCGGCTCGATCTCGCTCTCGTGGAGGGGACTGGGAGGATCTGCCCCAGACCCAGTTGGTGGCAGCCGCCGGAGCAGAGCAAGTTGCGAAGCTTGTCAAGTCTGACCGGACACCTACTTCCCCCCGAGGGCAGGCGCGCGAGTCTCGGCGCCGCGGACGAGCGCGGTGTATTAATTCTAGGGGCCCCCGGTGTGGCGGCCGCCAGGCGCTCTGAGTGGCTCGG